>NC_092745.1:135264408-135434408 GCF_047496795.1 Chiloscyllium punctatum | reverse complement strand
GGGTGTGTGTGTGTGTGTGTGGGCGGGGTGTGTGGGGAGGGTGTGTATGTGGGGTGTGGGTTGTGTGTGTGTGGGTGTGTGTGTGTGTGGGGGGGGTATGTGGGGGTGTGTGTGTGTGTGTGTGGGGGGGGTATGTGGGGGTGTGTGTGTGTGTGGGGGGGGGTATGTGGGGGTGTGTGTGTGTGTGTGGGGGGGGGTATATGGGTGTGTGTGTGTGTGTGGGGGGGGGGTGTGTGTGTGTGTATGTGGGGGGTGTGTGTGTGGGGGGTGTGTGTGTGTATGTGGGGGGTGTGTGTGTGTGGGGGGTGTGTGTGTGGGGGTGTGTGTGGGGTGTGTGTGTGTGTGTGTGGGGGGGGTATGTGGGGGTGTGTGTGGGGGGTTGTGTGTATGTGTGGGGGGGTGTGTGTGTGTGGGGGGGTGTGGGTGTGTGGGGGGGGGGGTGTGTGTGTGAGGGGGTGGGGGGGTGGGCCAAAGGGCCTGACTCCGAGCTGTAGAACTCTCTGACTCTATCTGCAGTTTTTTCTTTTTATCATCTGAGATTGGAATGTGAATGACCAGAAATATTTTTGTGAAATGTTTAATAGTGTTCTTTAACACACTTTCATTCTGTTCAGAGACAGGCTGACATTGATAGTTACAGAGCGTTGCAAATCCAGTAATGTTCCCAGTTTTCCCTGATGATGACTGGGCTGGGATTTATTGCCAGTGGCTCTTTGCCCTGGTCAGTAACCCGCTTCCCGGCCAAACCCCCCCCCCCCACACACACACACACAGCCAATGTAAATACTTAAATTTACTGACCTCTCGTATGTTACAACTAATAAAGAGAATGATTCATCTGCTTCCCATTGCTGGTTAATACCTGATTTAAACTCTGTTGGCTCCACATTCCAATATCCCCCCATGTCCTTCCAACCAATCTTCCACATTTCACTTAATCTATACTTCAACCCAAACTCCCCCACCCCCTCAACCTATGATCTGACTCACCTCACAGTCCCTGTGTTAAATGATTCCCATCCCTCCCGTTCTGTGTAACCCCCTCCAGCCCCTAGATCCCTCGGGTGACTGTCTGTGGGGAGTTTGCACATTCTCTCTGTGTTTGTGTGGGTTTCCTCCGGGTGCTCCGGTTTCCTCCCACACTCCAAAGATGTGCAGGTGGATTGGGCCGTGATAAATTACCTATAGTGTGCAGGAATGTGTAGGTTAGGTGCATTGGCAATAGGACATGCAATGCTATAGGGATAGGGTCAGAGAAAGGGTCTGGGTAGAACACAAATCAGAAGATCAGTGGGAACTTGTTGGGCCAAATGGCCTGTTTCCACACTGTGGGGAATCGATGGTCAAAGGTGTAGATTTTGAGGAACATTTGAAAGGAGGAGAGAGCATGACGTGGAGAGGGTTAAGGAGGGAATTCCAGAGCTCTGGGCCTGGAGCTGAGGACTGTGCTGCCAGTGCTGAAGGAAAGGGTGCTGAGAAACACGGGAGATAATCAGAGAGATGCAGAGATCTCCGAGGGCTCTGCAGCTGAGTGCAGTTACTGAGGGAAAGGGAGGTGTGGCCATGGAAGAACTAGTAAAGACGGTGAAGAAATTTAATCTCCTGGAACACCTTTCCTGAGTATCAGAGGAGGTCAGTGAGCTGAGGAGTGACAGATGAATAGGATGTGGCATGGGTTAGAACACTGTCAGCCGGAAGTTTGGATGAGTGTAGATTGTGCACGTTGGCCATGAGACAAGTGGAACAGTCGAGGTCAGAGAAGTGTGTGTCACAGTGAGTGACAGCAGCTCCTGGTGCAATCTGCAGTGTTACCATGAGGCAGTTTGTCTCAGGAATTGCACAGATAATTCACTTTGTTCTTACCTGCGAGGTGGGTGTCAGTAGCTGGAGCAGTGTTAGTTGCCCAGCCCTAAGTGCCCTTTCATGGAATTCCGCTAATGAAGTCAGCTGTTACTAGGGGACACAGCTTTAAATTAAGGGGTGGTAGGTATAGGACAGATGTTAGGGGTAGATTTTTTTACTCAGCGGGTTGTGAGTTCATGGAATGCCCTGCCAGTAGCAGTGGTGGACTCTCCCTCTTTATGGTCATTTAAGCGGGCATTGGACAAGCATATGGAGGTTATTGGGCTAGTGTAGGTTAGGTAGGCTTCGGTCGGCGCAATATCGAGGGCCGAAGGGCCTGTATTGTGCTGTATTTTCTATGGAACGGTTTGCTCGACCACTCAGACTGCATTTGAAAGTCAACTCCATCGCTGTGAGTCTGGAGTCAAATGTAGGCCAGACCGGGTAAGGATGGAAGATTTCCTTCCCTGAAGAGCGTTAGTGAATCAATGATCACCTGGACTGAGAGTAGACCTACATTCCAGAATTATTAATTGTTAATTATTTATTTGCTAACGGTGCATTTGGGTCTTTGTCTCCAGAGCACAGCCGAGGCCTACAGAATGTTAATATGGTAACATTGACCACAATGCACCACTTCCATCCCATTGGCTGGAACTGATCTTGTCCCAGAATCTTCAATGGTTTGGTCCAGGGTACCCACGGCATTTCTGACTTGCTTCTTATTTAAAATCATCCTACTGTATACCAATCGTCCTCCCAAAAAGTGTCACGTCATACACATCTCAGTAAAATCTAGCATGGATCTGTCATTTTCCATGTCTGTGTCCTCCTGAAATCGGTAATTATTCCTCTTATTTGTGGAAGCTTTGGAAAGGGTGCAGAGGAGATTTACTAGGATGTTGCCTGTTATAGAAGGAATGTCTTACGAGGAAAGGCTGAGGGACTTGAGGCTGTTCTCATAAGAGAGAAGAAGGTTGAGAGGTGACTTAATAGAGACGTAGAAGATAATCAGAGGGTTAGATAGGGTGGACAGGGAGAGCCTTTTTCCAAGTATGAGGATGGCAATCACGAGGGGACACAACTTTAAAGTGAGGGGAGATAGGTATAAGACAGATGTCAGAGGTAGTTTCTTTACTCAGAGAGTAGTAAGGATATGGAATGCTTTGCCTGCGACGGTAGTAGATTTGCCAAGTTTAAGTGCATTAAGTTGTCATTGGACAGGCATATGGACGTACATGGAATAGTGTAGGTGGGATGGGCTTCAGATTAGTATGACAGGGCAGCGCAACATCGAGGGCCGAAGGGCCTGTACTGCGCTGTAATGTTCTATGTTATTTCCAGTGTATCAATAAATGAGGAATTTATATTCTGTATTTGCAAGGCTGGATCTTTGAGGTGTACTAAGAGTGTGGTGTTCCACATCCTGACCATAGTACCTTTCCTACAATCTGAAAAAAAAATCACTGTCCACTTGTTATGGACAAAATCAAACCCTGTCAATATTTTAAGACCCTAATGTTTTCTTAAAGGCAAATGTAAGGTTCTGAGTTCCAGATGCAATTGAGTTGGTCAAACTACTTGACATGAAGTAAAATACAATTTATTTAAACCCTGTAGTTAATACAACAAAAGAAAGAAGATGTTAGAATAACAACTCTATTGGAAAACTTAACAGAATAATTGATACAGTAGCTATTGCTAATTAACTGTTCCAATATAGTAACATCTCATAAACACAGCCTTGATAAAAAGGCAAATTCAGAAAATCAGATTTTATCTTACATGCAATCTAGCAGTTTAGGGACAGAACCAGCAGCTTTTGATTAGAATTGAGAAAGGGAAGAATCACATACTCTTCTTCAAACCCACAACAGCAACTGTTTAAAGTTAAACCGAGAAATTAAAAATAACTGGAAATCCTAGACTGTGAGAGCTGGCCACACCCATCCAGGTTGCTTCTATTGTTCTAACTTTAGGTTAAAAACCCCAAGGCTTCAGAACTTGTTTACCCTAATGGCTCTGGTACCTCTGCCTGAAAACTGTTTTAAAAAACCAGGACAAAATATACCTCTTAGAGTCACAGATTTATCACACACTGCTCCCTATTTTCTCACTGCTATAGCACTGTGCTCTTGGGATGTGTAAATGCCATAATACAATCCCAAAATCGAGGAGGTGAGTTGTCCTTGATGTCCTTGGCTAAAATTTTTCCCTCAAATTGACATCACAGAAACAGACTGGCCATGACCACCTGCTGTTAATGGGATCTTGCTGTGCACAAATTGGCTGCTGTGTTTCCTATTTTACAGCAGTGACATTTCATTGTCTGTAAAGTATTTGTCATGTCCTCAGGTTGTTTGGTAGAAATATGAGTCTTACCAGTTGTTTTATGATTGCCGTTGTGTTTGATAAACCCCTGGTGTTCTCTCTCTCTCTTCACAGCTGGTCCTGTTGATGTCCTCCAAACTTTAGACTTTCACAATTTGCCAAATGGAATTCGTAAAACCCCTGGATTCTGCAAGAACCGAAGGAACGCGCAGGGAGCAGACGTGGCATTCAAAGTGACGAAACAAGCTCAGCTCAGTGCTCCAACCAGGCAGTTATTCCCAGGTAGGTCCCCTAGCGGCTCACTGGCCGTCTGACTGTGGATTGAAGGGACTCTGTCTCCTGCATGTGTGGAGGTATTTCAAAGTGGAGAGCTTGATGTTGTAGAGACGTACAGACACAAGATATTATGGGATGTCAAAGGCAATGCTTTTGGAACATGTGAGGAGGTGCTAGGGAGTGATGGTGGGAAATTTCATCTCTTGACCAGGGTTAGGAAAAGCATTGACCTTGGAGCAGCCTGCCCTTTGTGTGTCCTATCTACTGTTGGGAAACATTGCCACAGACAGTACATTCACATGACTGGCAGATTCCCATGGTTGACCCTTCTCGGGAGAGGAGACCAGTCTCCTCCACACCCTGACAACCTGTACTCACATTCTTAAAATTTGAATTCCTTAGATTCATTCTCAGCTATTTCACCCCCAGGTGAGTAAAGCTCCCCTAATAGATAGAGCATGAGGCTGTTTGATCTTTGAGGTAATGCTTCTGAAGCAGTCAATGTCGAAGGAACAGAGTGAAAACAGCACTCCTGAGAAAACTTTCACATCAGAGTTGGTAAGAGGCACAAGGAAAACACAATGGGCTCTCCACAATGGGCACAGGCAGTGACCTTCAAGATTATTCCAGGAGTCATTGAGAGCAAAACAAACGACGAGGCTTGGGGCAAGAGGGAGGATGTGGTAAAAGTAGAAAGGAGCACTGATGAATTGTTTTTAAGTTAAATGCTAAATTTGAAACTCAACAAATGAATACACCATTGTATTCTGATCAAACAGCAGATACTAACAATGCTGTAGAACAATAAAGGGTTCCAACCTGAAATGTCGATTCCCCTCTCCTCTGATGCTGCCTGATGCTGTGCTTTTCCCAGCTCCACTCTTTACCTGCTGTCGAACAGGCACAGGCAAGAGCCAGTCATGGTGAAAGAATACGCCAGTAGGAAGACAAGCAGGTCACCTCCAAATAATATACAGAAGCATGACATGTCTCCAGAGCAGCAAAAAGCCAAATTCTTACTCGTATGAAATGATTGGACCTCTTTCCTTTAGAAAAGTTCCTCGAGGCATTCTGAAGAGAAAATGGAAATACAACCAACTCAAGTTTCATAGAGTTTGTTGATTTTAATGGACATCTTATTTATTTTAAATTTGAGCAGGGGTGAGTGTCACTATCCTATCAGATTAAATCTAATGGATGAAGGAAGTTATCCGTTATAACATAACTTATCAAAGTGGGAAGAACCACTCTCAACATGACAGGTATGAAACTTGAGTAATTCCCTATCTCTGGAGAGACAGTGACTGCTCCCATTACTTTGCCAACCAGTCTTTTGACTGCAATCATTTGTCTCAAAGCTGATAATTTGGGTCACTGTTTCACACTGATGTTCTGACCTTTGGAATAACCTTTTCCAAATCCTAGTCCATATCCTATTGCCCCAATTTAAAAAAAACTCCAAAAATGGTTATAATGTAATTCATGCACCTTTCATCAAAAAATGAATGTATAAATATTGATGACATATGGTAAACCATTGGACCATAAGATTCAGGAGTAAAATTAGACCAATCGGCCCATCAAGTCTGCTCCAACATTTAATCATTGCTAATGTGTTTGCCAACCCCATTCTCCTGTGCTAGTCCCATAACCCTTAACCACTTACTCATCACATACCTATCCATCTCTGCCTTAAATACACACAATGACTTGGCCTCTGTGCAACACTGAGTTCCACAGGTTCACCACCCTCTGGCTGAAGAAATTCCTCCTCATCTCTGTTCTAAAGGGTCTCATGTATAATGTGAATAGTTGTGGTCCCAACATTGACCCCTGCGGAACTTCTCTAGTCACCAGCTGCCATGCTGGAAAAGACCCTGTTAGCCACATTCTCTGCGTTCTGTCAGTGAGCCAACCCTCTCTCCATGCCAGCACCTTGTCCCTAACACCATGGGATCTTATTCAGCAGCCTCCAGTGCGCACCTTGTCAAAGGCCTTCTGGAAATCCAAATAGATCACGTCCACTGGCTCCCCTTTGTCTAACATGCTCATTATCTCCTCAAAGAATTCTAACAGGTTTGTCAGGCATGACTATCCCTTGACGAAGCTGTGCTGACTCAGCCCTATTTTACCATGCACTCCAAGTACACTGCAATCTCATCCTTAATATTGGACTCGAGAAAATGACAAGGTCAGGCTAACCGCCCTATAATTTCCCATCTCTCCCTTCCTCCCTTCTTAAACAGCTGTGTCACATTAGCCTTTCCCAGTTGTCTGGGACACTGCCTGACTCCACTGAGTCCTAAAAGATGACCTCCAACACCTACCCAATCTCTTCAGCCCTCTCTTTCAGAGCCCTGAGGTGTAATCCATCTGGTCTGGGTGATTTACCCACCTTCAGACTTTTCAGCTTCCCCAGCACCTTCTCCTTGGTGATGGCCACTACCCTCACCCCTGCCCCCGACTCTCTTGAGGTTTTAGTATGGTGATGGTGTCTTCCTCTGAAAACTGATGCAAAGTACCTATTCAGTTCCTCCACTATTTTATTTTGTTCCCCATTACTACTTCACCAACATCAGACCTTCAGTGATCCAATGTTCGCTCTCTGCCTCTCTCTCAACTTATAGATATTTAAGAAAAACCTCTTGTAATCTTCTTTTCGATTACTAGTTAGCTTATTCTCATATTTAATCTTCTCCCCCACCTATTGCTTTTTTAGTTACTGCCTCCTGGTTTTTAAAGGCTTCCCAATCCCCTGGCTTCCCAATCCCCTGGCTTCCCAATCCCCTGGCTTCCCAATCCCCTGGCTTCCCACTGATCTTCACCATGGTGTAAACTTTTCCATTTTCTTTAATGCTGTCCCAGCCTTCCCTTATCAGCCATGGTCGCCTCATCCTCCCCTTGGTCTGTTACTTCTTCCTTGGGATGAGTTTCTGCTGTCTCTCCTGAACTGTCCCCAGAAACCCCTGCCATTGCTGTTTCCCCCATCGTCCCCGCTGGGCTCCCCCCCCAACCAGCTCTGGCCAGCCCCTCCCTCATGTCTTTGCAGTTACCTTTTCTCGACTGTAATACCATTCCATCTGGTTCCAGCTTGTCCCTCGGAAACTGCCGGCTGAATTCCATCATACTATGGGCACTGCCCTTTCAGGGTTCCTTCCCCTTCAGCTCCTGAGTCAAGTCTGTCTCATTACACATCACCAAATCCAGAATTGCCTGTTCCCATTTGGGCTCTACCACAGACTGCTCCAAAAAACTGACGCAAAGACATTCTGTAAATTCCTTTTCTTGATATTCACTGCAAACCTGATTTTCCCTGAATATTGAAGTCCTCCATGATCGTCTTTCTTAAATGCCTTTTCTATTTCCTGATTTATTTTCTGCCCCACATCCAGGCTGCTGCTCAGAGGCCTGGACCCAGCTCCCATTCGGGTCTCTTTCCCTTTGGAGTCTCATACACAGATTCTGTATTTTTTGACTCTGTATCATTTCTTGCTATTGATTTAATTTCATTTCTTATGAACAAGGGAACCCAGCCCCCTCTCCCTCTGCCTCTCCCTCTGCCCATCAGTCTATCCTCTCGATAGCACGTGTATCCCTTGGATATTTGTTCCCATCCCTGATTCCCTGGAAGCCATGTCTCTGAGATACCCACAGCGTCGTACCTGCTAATTACAGTCTGTGCCACGAGCTCATTGACCTTGTTTTGTACACTGTGTATATTTAAGTACAACACCCTCAGTCCTGTATTGACTGACCCCCATTCTCATAGCTGTCCCTTTATCTGCTGTGCCTAAAGTTAAATTCCTGGCCGTCTCCATTCTCTCTGTCCTATTGCTTGTTCTGGAAACTTTAAAAATCTCTGCTGGACCCTCACCCCCTTTAACACTTTCCATAATTTTCCACATAACTGAACCCCATCTCCCCTATTTAATTTAAAGCCCTATCTATAGCCTGAGTTATATGATTCACCAGACGCTGGTCCCAAGATGATTCAGGTGGAGCCCGTCCCATTGGAACAGGTCCCTCCTTCATCATTACTGGTGCCAATCTCCCTTGAATTTAAACCCGTTTCTCCCTCCTCAATCTTAGAGCCACATGTTTACCTCTTTCATCTTGTTGACCCTGTGTCAATTAGCTCAAGGCTCAGATAGTAATCCAGAGATTATCAGTGTTTTGGTTCTGTTTATTAATTTAGCCTCTCGCTGCTCATATTCCCTCAGCAGAACCTTTCCTTTTTCTATCTGTTCTGTTATCTATGTTGACAACAACAACTCGATCTATCCCCTCCCTCTCCAGGTTTCTCTGCAGCCCTGATGAGATATCCTGAAGCCGGGCATCAGGAACGCAGCCTTCAGGACTCCTGGTGCTGGTCACAGAGAACCATGTCTATTCCCCTGACTATACTCTCCCTCATTATTACTACATTTCACTTTTCTGCCTCCTCTTGAATGGCTCCCTGTCCCAAGTTGCTGTGATCAGTTTGCTGATCCTCCCTACAGACCGCACTATCATCCTCACATAGAGTAAGAATCTCAAACCTGTTACACAACTTCAAGGGCTGAGACTCCTTCAGCACTACCTCCTGGATCCCTCTAGCTCCCTTTCCCATTGTCTCAATCCAGTCGGGTGGATGGGAATGGATTGTGGCTGTTACAGCTGCTCCTCTCTCTGAGTTTCCTTCTCAATGTGAGAGCGGATTGTTTTCTTGGTGCAGTAATTAGTATTTTTATGTCTTACATTGTTTTGGGAACTTTTTAAAAAAAATAGATCAAAAACAACGATACTTTAGATGGGAGGGAAGCGACAGAGCAGGAGACAAAGTTAAAAGGGATCTGGATGAGTGCGTGACTATTGATTTGATTTGATTTGATTTATTATTGTCGCATGTACCTAGGAGCAGTGCAGTACAGGCAGATCAAACCATGCAAAGATCACCAGGTGATTGAACAGAGTGAGGAACACAAAGTTACAGCTGCAAAGAAGGTGCACGGAAAGCAAGATTGATCGGGAGGGTTCAGAGGGATATGGACCAAATGCTGACAAAGGGGATCAGATCACTTTAGGATATCTGGTCAGCATGGATGAGTTGGACCGAAGGGTCTGCTTCTGTATAACTCTGTGACTCGATGACTCTGTCCCTTACCACTGAACTTGAGGGCTGAAATCTAAGGGCTGTTGCTCCCTCCTGAAATATAGTATCCAGGTAAATCTCCCCCTCCCTGACTCTGGCTCATCAGCTCCGAGCTGGGTTCTTCAAGTAACCACAATGGGATTGAGCAGCTTCCAGACCATGCAAGTACCACACATTGCCTGGCCTGGGATCTCGATTTTATTTACTCAGTTCTTAATTTGATTTTTAAAAAGATTTTGTATTGGCCTTTTTGCTTGCAGCCGGTTAACATTGCTCCTATTTACCTTCAGTCTGGATGTAACCTAGAACAGACAGTTACTAACTATCATGGCAGCACGGTGGCTCAGTGGTTAGCATTGCTGCCTCACAGCACCAGGGTCCCAGGTTCGATTCCAGCCTCAGGCGACTGTCTGTGGGGAGTTTGCACATTCTCCCTGTGTCTGTGTGGGTTTCCTCTGGCTGCCCTGGTTTCCTCCCACAGACCAAATTTGTGCAGGTGAATTGGCCATCATAAATTGCCCATAGCGTTAGATGCATTAGTCAGCGGTAAGTCTAGGGGAATGGGTCTGGGTGGGTTACTCTTCGGAGGGTCGGTGTGGACTTGTTGGGCCGAAGGGCCTGTTTGCACACTGTAGGGAATCTAATCTAATCACCAACCGATGTACGCTTTACCTGTTATGTTACTCATGGGTGGAGCTTGGAGGAGATGTTGGAAAAGGTTCAGAAAGAGTTCATGGGGAAGGTGCACTGGTGACATATGTATTATCTCTGCCACTTGATAGTATAGTTTGGCTGAACTAGTTAATGTTGATTGTACCAATTGCAATTATACAATCCACTACACCTTGTTATGCAAGACAAGTGCCACCTCTTGTGAACACACTCTCATGATTTCTGGATAATTAGACTGGCTGTTAAATCCGACACAGAAAGGAGGATTTGTGAGGTACATCAGCACCCGATAATGTTATCTCGAATTGAGTTTTACAGGTTCTAGTTTACGAAGTTTCAGTTGTGTTTTTGTTGCTGTACCTCACCTGGGGCTGATTAACTTGATGAATGGTTTCTTTAAAAGAATACAAAGGAGGATTTGTTGCAGTGAGTAAGCCTCCAGAGGAGCCCAATGCTCCAACTTTTGAATGTTTCTCTGCATTCCCTGGGGTTGGGGCTGATCTGTACTTTAATCCCATTCACCCACCTCAGTGGTGTAAGCCTGAAGACTGAGACAGCACCATCACAGTTTAATTATTTTATCGTGACTCCCTCCACCTCCAGCCCCTCAGTATCTGGTGGAGCTGAGGGAGGGACAGGCTGCACATTTCCAAAACCCTCTGTGTGAGAAACAATGGCGTGGCTCACCCAGACTGTGTGAAAATGTGGCATTCTCTAAATGATAAAATCAGTGTTTGTTAACATCTTGACCAGATAGGGGGCAGTAAAGATGTGGAGAAATGGCGGGTGGGTTCCAGATCAATCACAGTCACATTCAATGGTGGAGCCAGTGAACGGGGCCGAATGGCCTCCTCCTAGCTCTTGCTGGGACATTTGTGAACAAGAGAATCAAAGTTTTGAAAGTGCTCACAAGTGATTCTCGATAAAGTTAATAACTCCAGCATTTATTATTCCCAAGGCTGTCCCTTGATGTGAACATTATAAAACCTGATTTTAAGCAGCTCCAGGATTGTGATGATTCTGTCAAGGGGTGAATACAACATATGGCCAGGTTACAGGACAGGAAACGGGTAGGATAGGAACGGATTAAATCAGTTTCATCACTTAGAAACAAAGGAGGACATTCAGCCCCACAAACCTATCCTAATTTTAAAGTCAAGCACAGACAGATATACACTTTAACTCCATTCACATGCCTTAGCACCAGAATCTAACAATCCCCAGAATCTACACCTTTCCCTGAGAGAGACAATTCCAGATGCACCCCCACTATCCCCCCGTGTGGGGAGATGGTTCCTGATCTCCCCCTGTAGGGTCTGGCTCAGATTGGAAGGTCCTGCCCCTTGTCCTGGACTCTCCCCCCTCCTCTCTCCATCAACCCAATCAACTCCTTTTACCATCTGAGAGACCTCCATGGGATCCCCCTTTAATCTTCGATACTCAGGGGATTACAATCCGATCGATACAGCCCGGCCTCGTCCTTTAACCCTTTCCTCCCCGGGATCATTCTGGTGAATCTGCTCTGTCCTCCCCAAGGCCAGTCTCCCCTTCCTGAGGAGAGGGACACAGACCTGAACCCAGTTCCTCCTGAGGGGGCTCAGGCCAGAGTTGGGGAGAAACTCAGAACTGCAGAGTGCAAAAGTGGCAATCGGCCCATCATGCCTGCACTGGCTCTCTGGATGATTATGGTGACTTAGTGATCCAGGCTGGGTCAGGTTTATCTCAGTGAATAATGAAGTGCAAAAGCTAAACATCTTTTTCCTCACTCATGGGGCATGGACATCACTGGCTGTGCCCAGCATTTATTGCTTGTCCCTAATTGCCCCTTGAGAAGGTGGGGGTAAGCTGCCTTCCTGAACCGCTACAGTCAATGTGCTGTGTTTAGACCCACAATGCCCTGAGGGAGGGAATTCAAATATTTTTACCCAGCGACAGTGAAGGAACAGCGATATATTTCCAAGTCAGGATTGGGAGTGGCTTGGAGGGGAACTTGAAGGTGGTGCCATTCCCACATATCTACAGTCCCTTTCCATCTTCTGAAGTACTGAGGGAGTGCCGCACTGTCAGAGGGTCAGTACTGAGGGAGTGCCGCACTGTCAGAGGGTCAGTACTGAGGGAGTGCCGCACTGTCAGAGGGTCAGTACTGAGGGAGTGCCGCACTGTCAGAGGGTCAGTACTGAGGGAGTGCCGCACTGTCAGAGAGTCAGTACTGAGGGAGTGCCGCACTGTCAGAGGGTCAGTACTGAGGGAGTGCCGCACTGTCAGAGGGTCAGTACTGAGGGAGTGCCGCACTGTCAGAGGGTCAGTACTGAGGGAGTGCCGCACTGTCAGAGGGTCAGTGCTGAGGGAGTGCCGCACTGTCGGAGGGTCAGTGCTGAGGGAGTGCCGCACTGTCGGAGGGTCAGTGCTGAGGGAGTGCCGCACTGTCGGAGGGTCAGTACTGAGGGAGTGCCGCACTGTCAGAGGGTCAGTGCTGAGGGAGTGCCGCACTGTCAGAGGGTCAGTGCTGAGGGAGTACCGCACTGTCAGAGGGTCGGTGCTGAGGGAGTGCCGCACTGTCAGAGGGTCAGTGCTGAGGGAGTGCCGCACTGTCAGAGGGTCAGTGCTGAGGGAGTGCTGCACTGTCAGAGGGTCAGTGCTGAGGGAGTGCCGCACTGTCGGAGGGTCAGTGCTGAGGGAGTGCTGCACTGTCAGATGCGCTGTCTTTCTTGTGTTGTTTCAGTCCCACCACCCTTTCACCTCTCTGAGTGATATTGCCGATGCTCTTGTCAAGCAGGAGTGAATCTTTGGTCCTGAATTACGATCTGTCACACAGTTTGGCTGATTATTGTCACCGAGATCTTGCTGTGTGTAAATTGATGTCACCTTCACTGCTTTTTAATATTGACTACACTTTAGCGATAGACAATTGGGAAAACTTTGTGCTATTATATTATAGCAAGTCCTTCTCAAAATGTACAAGATTTTTTCACATTTTACTGATTATTTCCTCCTGCAGGTGGACAGTTCCCACGTGATTTCTCCATTTTAGTTACTCTGAAGCCCAAACGGAACACCCAGGCGTTCCTTCTCTCCATCTACAATGAGCAAGGTGTGCAGCAGCTGGGAATGGAGGTCGGCAGGTCTCCAGTGTTTGTGTACGAGGATCAGAATGGTCGCCCAGCACCAGAGGATTACCCGATTTTCACCAAAACTAACCTCGCTGACAACAAGTGAGTAAGTCGGGAGTGAGGCATCACTGCGCCTGGCGAAGGTTGGCCTGGCCCAGGGCTCTCACAGAGATACAGGAACTAGAGTTGTTTCTGGAGAAGCTGGGATTAGAGCAGGGAAGATTCCGGGGATTTTATTGAGGTGTTCAGAATCATGAAGTGAGTTAGATCAAGTAAATCAGTGTCTCCAGTGCAGGAGTAAGAACCAAAACGGCCCGGCAAGTCAGGGAGTGTGTGTGAGGAGTGAGAGTTCATACGGCAGGTGGATGAGTTTCAAACTGAACTGAGGAGGAATAGCAACCAGAGATGGGGGGAAGGTGGACAAGGTCACAGGGCCTGCGTTTACAAAGAACAGATGGTGGGAGTGGGTTTGGAGAGAGTGTGTCCCAGAGAGTTGGGAGAAAATGGAAGAGCCAGGATGGAAATTAATCCAGCAAAGCAATAAAACAAGGAATGAGAAAAACAAATCTCCGAACCAAGTGAAGGTAGAGCTTCTGATCGGAAAATATTCAATATTCACCTCACCTTTGAGATTCCGGACGGAGGGCTGAGATTCCGGACGGAGGGCTGAGATTCTGTAGGGAGGGCTGAGTCAGTCAGTGACATGTAAAACTCAGGTTGAACTTAGAGTCATAGAGATGTACAGCACAGAAACAGACCCATCGGTCCAACTTGTCCATGCCAACTAGATATCCTAACCTAATCTAGTTCCATTTTCCAGCACTTGGCCCATATCCCTCCAAACCCTTCCTATTCATATACCCATCCAAATGCCTCTTAAATGTTGCAATTGTACCAGCCTCCACCACATCCTCTGGCAGCTCATTCGACACACGTACCACCCTCTGTGTGAAAAAGTTGCCCCTTAGGTCTCTTTTATATCTTTCCCCTCTCACCCTAAATCTATGCCCTCTAGTTCTGGACTCCCCCACCCCAGGGAAAAGACCTTGTCTATTTATCCGATCCATGCCCCCCATGATATTATAAACCTCTATAAGGTCACCCCTCAGCCTCCGACGGTCCACGGAAAACAGCCCCAGCCTGTTCAGCCTTGCCCGATAGTTCAAATCCTCCAACCCTTTTAAGTTTCACAACCATCGACTAATGTCATGAGATTTTAATTACATGCCAGTGAAATGATTAATTGTGTATTTCACATTATATAGATTTTCAAAACAATTTAAATAGGTTCCGCTAGGGTTGCTAAGCAGAGCCAGAAAAATGACAGCCTATTCCTGCCCTCACATCCATTCAGTCTAATATTGGTTTGCTGGGCACAGTGAAGGGAAGAATGGCCAAGAGGGGGCTAATGGAAGCTCAGGATCACATTGGGCACTCAGTCTCTGTTTGGTCTTACCAGTGTAGAGAACAGCTCATTGTGAGTGTGAAAGGTACAAAGAACAAAGAATATTCCAGCACAGGAACAGACCCTTCGGCCCTCCAAGCCTGCACCAATCCAGATCCTCTATCTAAACTTGTCACCTATTTCCTAAGGATCTGTATCCCTCTACTCCCTGCCCATTCATGGATCTGTCCAGATACATCTTCAATGATACTATCATTCCCGCCCCTACCACCTCCGCTGGCAACACATTCCAGGCCCCCACCACCCACTGCGTGAAGAACTTTCCACGTGTATCTCCACTAAACCTTTCCCCTCTCTGTTTGAACTCATGACCCCTAGTAACTGAGTCCCCCACTCTGGAAAACAGCTTCTTGCTATCCACCCTGTCTATACCTCTCATGGTTTTACAGGCCTCAATCAGGTCCCCCCTCAACCTCCTCCTCTCTAATAAAAATAATCCAAATCTACTCAACCTCTCTTCATAGCTAGTGCCCTCCATACCAGGCAACATCCTGGTGAACCTCCTCTGCACCCTCTCCAAAGCATCCACATCCTTTTGGTAATGTGGTGACCAGAACTGTATGCAGTGTTCCAAATGTGGCCAAACCAAGGTCCTATACAGCTGTAAGATGACCTGCCAGCTCTTGTACTCAACACCCCGTCTGATGAAGGACAGCATGCCATATGCCTTCTTGACCACTCTACTGACCTGCGTTGTCACCTTCAGGGAACAATGGACCTGAACACCCAAATCTCTCTGTACATCAATTTTCCCCAGGACTTTTCCGTTTACTGTATAGTTCGCTCTGGAATTGCATCTTCCAAAATGTATCTCCTCGCATTTGTCCGGATTGAACTCCATCTGCCATTTCTTTGCCCAACTCTCCAATCTATCTATATTCTGCTGCATTCTCTGACAGTCTCCTTCACTATCTGCTCCTCCACCAATCTTAGTGTTATCTGCAAACTCACTAATGAGGCAACTTACACCTTCCTCCAGATCAGTTAGGTATATCACAAACACCAGTGATCCCAACACTGATCCCTGTGGGACACCACTGGGCACAGCTCTCCAGTTTGAGAAGTTTCCTTCCACTCCGACTCTCTGTCTCCTGCTGCCCAGCCAGTTCTCTATCCATCTAGCTAGTACACCCTGGACTCCATGCGACTTCACTTTCTCCATCAGCCAAACATGGGGAACCTTACTAAAGTCCATGGATATACCATCTACAGACCTTCCCTCATCAATTATTTTTGTCATCGCTTCAAAGAATGCTATTAGGTTTGTAAGACATGACCTTCCCTGTACAAAACCACGCTGCCTATCACTGAAAGCCTATTTTCTTCCAAATGGGTACATATCCTATCCCTCAGTATCTTCTCCAGTCGCTTCCCTACCACTGACATCAGACTCACTATTCCATAATTACCTGGATTATCCTGCTACCTTTCTTAAACAAGGGGACAACATCAGCAATTCTCCAGTGCTCTGGGACCTCTCCCATGTTCAAGGATGCTGCAAAGATATCTGTTAAAGCCCCAGCTATTCCCTCTCTCGCTTCCCTCAGGAACCTGTGATAGATTCCATTCAGACCTGGGGACTTGTCTACCTTAATGCCTTTGAGAATACCCAACACTTCCTCCCTCCTTATGCTGACTTGACCTAGAGTAATCAAAGATCTATCCCTAACCTCAACATCCATCATGTCCCTCTCCTTGGTGAATACTGATGCAAAGTACTCATTAAGAATCTCACTTATTTTCTCTGGCTCAATGCATATCTTTCCTCCTTTGTCCTCGAGTGGGCCAATCCTTTCCCTCATTACCCTCTTGCTCCTTATATATGAATGAAAGGCTTTGGGGTTTTCATTAATCCCGATCACTAAGGATATCTCATGACCCCTCTTTGCCCTCTTAATTCCTCATTTCAGATTGATCCTACATTCCCGATATTCTTCCAAAGCTTTGTCTGTCTTCAGTCGCCTAGACTTTACGTATGTTTCCTTTTTCCTCTGAGCTATTCTCACAATTTCACCTGTCATCCATGGTTCCCAAACCACTCTCATCTAGACTCTGGTTTCCAGCATCTGCAGTCCTTGTTTTTACCCAGACTCTGAGGAGATTGAGTTAATTAAGGCTGTACTGAATCGAGCTGAGGAGAGCCTGTGGGATTCACTCCCAACGAAAGCAATGTCGGTGTTTTCAAGGAGGAGGTAGGTACAGCTATTGAGGCTAACGGGATCAGGGACATAGGGATGAGGCTGGCATCAGGATGTTGAGCTCAATGATCAGCCATGATCATATTGAATGATGGGCCAGGCTTGGGGGGCTGAATGGCCTACTCCTGCTGCTATTTTCAATGTTTCTTGCTAATGGATACCAAGGCTGTATGTGTGAAAGGTTTCCATCAGATTGTGTGTTTTGCAGGTGGCATCGCGTGGCTATCAGTGTTCAGAAAAAGAATGTGACAATGATTGTAGACTGTAAAAAGAAAACTTCCCAACCACTCCCAAGGAGTAACAACCCCATCGTGGATACAAACGGAATCACGGTGTTTGGGACAAGGATCCTGGATGAGGAAGTCTATGAGGTAACAGCTTTTAAAAATCATCAGCTTGAGAGCATTGTCTCTTCACAGCAAGTTTCATTTACAGCATCTTTAGCCAATCAAAACATCCCAGAATGCTCCAACAGACCACTAAAGGCTCAAACCTGGGGTCACATGAGGTGATATTTACGACAGGTGACCAAAATATTGGTCAAAGAGGGAGGTTATAGGAAACATTTTAAGGGAGGACTGAGTGATGAATCTCACTCTGTTCCGGGAGTACACTGGAAATCAAACCCTCCTGTTCCCAGACTTGTCACTAAGTGAAAGATTTTGAAATATACACAGAATTCCCATTTCCCAGATTGACAGAAAGCAGGGGCAGGATTCTGTAATTAACAAGAATGCCTGTTCATTACAATAAATAGACACTAGCTACAGGTAAACTATCACAAACTGTTGGTGAAAACTCACTTCCTTTTATAAACTTCCCCTTAGACACATAAGGACAGATCCTGAAGGAAATATAAAGAAAAGGTATTAACGGCGGGGGAAGATCTGGGAGGGTAGTTCAGTGGTCCCTGTCCACAGGGTTTGTTGAGATGTTCTTGAACTGATCAGAATTCTGCTTCTTGATCTTCCTTCTCCAGATACTTTCACTAGTTTTCACAAGGAACAGGGTGACTGGTGCACATTGATAAAGGTCTCTGACTTATTAGTGTTCCTGTGAGAGACTAAAGATTGCTCTGTTTTTCAGATTGACTAACTATCTGCCAAAAAGGAAGCTCATTAATTCTGTGTCTCACTTTCATTGGCCAAGCCTATTTGCAGAATTTCATTCATGTTTTTGTCAAAATTGGGAAAGAGAAAAAGCAGAGGGTCAGACAGGAAACTCCGACAAATCATTGAGTTATTTTAAATCTGCTTGAAGAGGAGTGTTTGTCTAATCAGGTGTGTTGGGAAGGAGAGAGGGATAGATTGTATAGGGATCTGTAGGGCTGGGGTTTGGGATGGGTGATTGTATAGGGATCTGTAGGGCTGGGGTTTGGGATGGGTGATTGTATAGGGATCTGTAGGGCTGGGGTTTGGGATGGGTGATTGTATAGGGATCTATAGGGCTGGGGTTTGGGATGGGTGATTGTATAGGGATCTGTAGGGCTGGGGTTTGGGATGGGTGATTGTATAGGGATCTATAGGGCTGGGGTTTGGGATGGGTGATTGTATAGGGATCTGTAGGGCTGGGGTTTGGGATGGGTGATTGTATAGGGATCTGTAGGGCTGGGGTTTGGGATGGGTGATTGTATAGGGATCTGTAGGGCTGGGGTTTGGGATGGGTGATTGTATAGGGATCTGTAGGGCTGGGGTTTGGGATGGGTGATTGTATAGGGATCTGTAGGGCTGGGGTTTGGGATGGGTGATTGTATAGGGATCTGTAGGGCTGGGGTTTGGGATGGGTGATTGTATAGGGATCTGTAGGGCTGGGGTTTGGGATGGGTGATTGTATAGGGATCTGTAGGGCTGGGGTTTGGGATGGGTGATTGTATAGGGATCTATAGGGCTGGGGTTTGGGATGGGTGATTGTATAGGGATCTGTAGGGCTGGGGTTTGGGATCTGTGGATTCTGAAGATTTTATTAACATGTCAGAAAGAGAGCAGTTAGTTCAGTGAGAGTGACACCACATTGCTCGTGTATCTGGAAGACCTCTGTACACCTTCACAGCTCCAGTCAAATCACATTGTTGGCTTATGACAGACTCATAGAAACATCATAGCACCCCAGAGAGGCCATTCTACCCTCTGTGTCTGTGCTGGATGAGAATAGAATAGAATAGAATAGCCTTTTTTGTCACAGTAAAAAGTTTGTAATGTTGCCTCTCGATGCCATCTCAAGTTCAGGGCACCCAGTTATGTTAAATGTTGTTATAGAGAAATAATAATAAAAAAAGACCATCATAGGAATCCTGAGTTTATATATCCAGAATGAGAATAAAAAATATCTTTAAAGTACTCAAGTTATGGTCCTTCTCCCGTGTGTCTGTGTCCATCGGGTTTCAGAACGCAAGCGCACACTGCCTCCACACGCTGACATCTGTCCAGGACTCTCCCCAAGGAATCCCCCCCCTCCCCCAGGACTCCCCACCCCCAGGACTCCCCACCCCGCCCAGGACCTGTACCCCCAGCTGGCCCCATGATCGGTCTGCTGCTGCCCTGAATTACAGCCCTGACCCATCTCCCCATGCCGGGCTGGTTGCGGACTCTGCTCTCCATTCACTCCAGGTAGCTTGAAGAAGTTAAAAGTTGGGGTGGGGATGAAAAACTGCCGCAAGATGTAAAAAAAAGAAAGAGGGAGAGGGTCTGGCGAGCAGAGGAGCTCTGTCTGGAGCGTCGTACTGAACCCTCCATCTTAACCGAATGAGCTATTCCCAGCTCTCAGGCTGTAGCTCGGTCAGTCCCAGGATCTTGGGAGATGACTCTAACAGTTTTTCAATGTGTTGAAGGTTTCTAGCTCTCCCACCCTCTCAGATACTGAGCTGCTGCTCCTCTTCACCCTCTGGGTGATAACATTAATCCCTCAACTCCCTATTGACCCCTGTGTGTTAATGGAGACAGCTCCTTCCCAGCCTCACTCTCTGGTCCCTCATTATTTTAAACTTCTCAAATGAATCACCCTTCAGCCTCTTTTGTTCTGAGGTGAATAATCCCAAGCAATACAATCAGAGTCATAGAGTCACAGAGATGTGCAGCACAGAAACAGATCCATTAGTCCAACTCATCCAAGCTGACCAGATATTCTAATCTAATGTAGTCCCATTTGCCAGCACTTTGCCCATATCCCTCCAAACCCTTCCTATTCACATACCCATCCAAATGCCTCTTAAATGTTGCAATTGTACCAGCCTCCACCACATCCTCTGGCAGCTCATTCCATACACGCACCACCCTCTGTGTGAAAAGGTTGCCCCTTAGGTCTCTTTTATATCTTTCCCCTCTCACCCTAAACCTATTCTCTATAGTTTTGGACTCCTCGACCCCAGGGAAAAGACTTTGTCTATTTACCCTATCCATGCCCCTCATAATTTTATAAAACTCTATAAGGTCACCCCTCAGCCTCCGACATTCCAGGGAAAACAGCCCTAGCCTGGTCAGCCTCTCCCTATAGCTCAGATCATCCAACCCTGGCAACATCCTTGTAAATCTTTCCTCAATGAAGATTCTCAAATTCTGTTTGAGTTATAGTGTCATAGAGCACAGAAGCAGACCCTTCGTTCCAACCTGTCCATGCCAAACATAATCCCAAACTAAACTCGTCCACCTGCCTGCAACTGCCCCACATCACTCCAAACCTTTCCATTCACATAATTATCCAAATGCCTTTTAAATGTTGTAACTCTACCCACACCCACCACTTCCTCAGGAAGTTCATTCCACACGCAAACCAGCCTCTGTGTAAAAAAATGATCCTCAACACATTTCAATATCCTATATTTCTTGGGAATTCCCTTTGGTCCGTGTACCGGGACCTGTTTTGGATTGATCTTGTGCTGAGACCCCTTGGCTTTTTGATTTTCTGATAGATCGTTTTGATGGAGTCAATCAGGAGACAGTGTTTCCAGGGGCAGGAGGGTGAGGGAGCAGGGGGAGACAGATTGAAGGGAGTCGGGGAGAAACCCCAGGGGGAGAGAGGGGGGGGGATTGTTTTACACAGTGAGTTGTTGGGATCTGGAAGGTGCTGCCTGAAAGGGCAGTGGGAGCAGATTCAATCAGAACTTTCACACAGGAACTGGGGAGCACAAAGAGGGAAATTCAGAAATAATATTCAGGAGGATGGGGGAAAGAGAAGGGGATAAAGAATCTAACTGGATCACTCTCTGAGATTTGGCAAAGGGAAGGTATCTAAAACCTGCAGTCAAATTCACTAATTCTAGCTGGGATTTTAATTCCCATAATTTGGATTAGTCTAGACCACTGATTGCTAGTGCCATAACAGAACCTGTGTGCAACTGTACTGAGTGAATTGTACATTTAAAAATATCATGTTCTATTTTGACATCCTTGTGCTAGGACACTGTTATTTGTTGGGGAGTTGATGGATGGTTGGAGTTTCTCACCGATCTTGGCATTGTCCTGATTTTATTCTGCATTTTCAGTCCGAGTTGTACCAAGGGGAAATGGGCTTGGTGCCCAGTGAATAGTGATCTCTGCCAAAAACACTGGGAAAGACATTACCCGAGAGTTTCCACTCTGTTAGGTTTGATCCTCAAAGCAACCTCCCTCTCCCTTCGCCAAGCAACTGCATGTGCTGGGGAGTCACTGGCAGTGTTTAACAGTCCGATGGAATGTGTGTGTATAGATCAACAAAAAACAGAGAAGGTGGGGGGGTTAGTATGTGGAGTTAATAAACAGATCAACCAGAATGGAATTAGAGAGTGGGGTTGTTTTGAGGGGCTAAATGGCCTCATCCTATCCCTATATTCAGAGTGAATGATTGTCCATGGCTGATTATTCCGAATGAGTCAGACTGACCAAGCTCACGAGAGCATCGAAAACTCTTTACCTGAGTCATGTTGATCTGTTGATGGGAGCTGGGAGTCAGTATCTGAGACCAGGAGAAGGTGCTGCCCTGAGCTGCTTTCTGAAACATTAGGATCAGTCTCCGTGTTTCTCCTGTCCAGTTCAGGCAGTCCCAGTGTTGGACATCAATCAACCAAACGCTCTGGGAAACCTCAGCTGACGTCACTGAGTTGGAGTGGGTCTGCAGTGATAGGGAGAGCTGCTGGCTGCTGGGAGTGTGCAATTGAAGCAGCAGATGAGAGATTGGCAAACTGCCCTGGGCCAGGGCTTGGTGGGCTAGCAGGGGGTGGGGGGGAACGTGGGGTGGGGGGGTGGGGGGTGAGGGTGGGGGGGTGGGGTGGGGGGGGTTGGGGTTGGACTGGGGGGGAAACAACAGCAGCAGCTGGGAGAGCAATAATCACAGGCTGGGAAAAGACACGCTGCCTTTTGGCAGTGAATAAAAAGGTGGCCTCCAGTTAGACAGCTGCCAAACTGTGATCTGAGTATTTGTACAGATTTATACCGAATGGGAACTGTCTCCAGAGAGACACTTGGCAGCTAAGGAAAGACTTGCATTTCAGTGGCGCCTATCACCACCTCAGCGTACTCCCAAAACATTTTGGAACCAATCGCATGGCTTTCTGAAGGGTAGATACTGATGATATACAAAACACAGGAGTCAGTAGGTGGACAGCAAGATTCCACAAACAATAAGCAGATAACCAGCAGATTGACAGATCCTATGGTAGTAACTGAAGGATAAATATTGACCAGCACACACCACCTGCACAACCTCCGCGTACACACACAAGCACCCTCAACATGTCTCATTAAATCACCGTCCGCATTAAACTGACAAGGCAAAAACAATCTGGCTTTAAAACCTCAGCTGGAACACAGCACCTCCGACATTGCAGCACTCCCTCAGCACCGACCTTCTGACAGTGCGGCACTCCTTCAGTACCGACCCTCCGACAGTGCGGCACTACGTCAGCACCGACCTTCTGACAGTGCGGCACTCCTTCAGTACCAACCCTCCGACAGTGCGGCACTACGTCAGCACCGACCTTCTGACAGTGCGGCACTCCCTCAGCACTGACCCTCTGACAGTGCAGCACTCCCTCAGTACCGACCCTCCGACATTGCAGCACTCCCTCAGCATTGACCCTCTGACAGTGCAGCACTCCCTCAGTCCTGACCCTCTGACAGTGCAGCACTCCCTCAGCACTGACCCTCTGACAGTGTGGCATTCCCTCAATGCTGAGCTGGAATTTGTCTGAATTTGCTGCTGTCTCTGGATTATTGTTTTGAATCGACATTGTTGTTCCTCAGAGCAGAATGACATGTTGAATGTTATGGTGATGATGGGATAACTCATCTCTGGGCAATTAGAGATGGGTAATAAATGCGGGTCTAGCCAGTGATACCCTCATCCTGTGAATGGATAAAAATAAGATCCTATCAATTGCTATCTGAAGGGAATACATCAGATTTAATAACATTATCAACTCCTAAAGCACCTTGTTGAGTTGTGACTGATGAAAAACTGCTTGATCCTGACTGTTACACCTGTGACCTTTGATAAATCCTGTTGGTATTAAGTTGTGAACCTACCATTCTCAGTGAGATGTTTGTCTTGCGCAGCTTGTGTTCCGAGCTCTCGGTGTTTACTGATCGCTGATAGGTGGCAATGTCTGTCCATCCCCTATTTCTTGAAGGTGAAGCTGGGATACTGTGAGCAAGCTTTCGAGCACAATCTACCCAGAGTGCCATTCACCCATCACTCTGTCTTCATTCACTGTCATTACTCTCATAACAGCCTCCATGTCCCCTTTCTCTCCTTGCTCCCTGTAAGGACTCTGTACTCCTTCCATTCTGCCCTGTTAATGCTCCAATTCTCCTGGCTAAAACATTGGTGACCATCCCTTCAGTGCCTTGCTCCTGACCTCTGGGTTTGCTGTCCTGACCCTCTTCCCCCTTGAAACCTCGTTATGACCTGTGGGCGCTTCTTGAGACTGACCTCGATTTGTCAAAATATCCCCTCCTGTGGTGTGGTGCCAAAAACGTGGCTGATCAAAGTGAGTTTGGCTACTTGTGAGTAATCTTCACGATGTTCTTGTTTCAGCAAACGCTGGGAATGAATGAAACCTTGACCCACATGCTTTCTTTCTCCAATGAGGTGGTTCTATATCATGTGTGGACAGGGAGTAAATTCATCTTCGCCAATTTTAGAACAGAGTTTTGTGCTGTCTGTGATGCAATGCCCTGCTCATTCCAGTGTCACCCTGTTTGGATTATTCACTCCTGGCTTTGAATAATTTCATGCTGCTACAATTTTATCCTAAAATGTAAAACAAAATTATTCTTAATCGCTGGTTGGGTGTACAAGACTCTAATTTAGTTTAAAAATATTGACTTAATTACTGTGAGAAATAAGGATAACTCTGGAGAGGTGATTCTCCGCCCAGTAATGTGGACCAGAAAGGCCATCAGATGTGTGAGCTGGAGGAGACCATTCAGCCCCTCGGGCCTGTTCCACTTTTAAACCAGATCGAGGCTGATCTGTTTGTGTTTCCAATCCCATAAGTCCGTGTACCCCCGATAGTCCGCCACTCCCCTGCATCACAAGAATCTATCCCCCTCTGTCTGGGAAATATTCACTCACCCAACCTCCACTACCTTCTGAGGCAGAGAGTTCCAAAATCTCTCAACCCTCTGAGAGGGGAAAACAATCTCATCTCTGCCCTGAAGGGGGTGACTCCTAATTTTAATTTTAACCCAATTCATTCGACAAAATAAAAATAAACAAATCAAAAGAACTGTGGACGTTGGAAATCGGAGACAAAAACCAGAAATGGTTGGAAAAGCTCAGCAGGTCTGGCAGTATCTGTGGAGAGAAATCAGAGTTAACGTTTCGGGTCGAATGACCCTTCCTCAGAGAGCTGACAAAAGCTTATGATTTTAAGTAAACCTGTCGGACTATAACCTGGTGACGTGTGACTTCAGACTTTGTCCACCCCAGTCCAACAGCAGCATCTCCCCATCTTGAATAAAGAGTCCAAAACAGTACACGGTATTCGGGATGTGAGCTCACCAATGCCGTGTATAAATGAAGCAGACCATCTGCACTTTTATATTCTATGCCTCATCCCATTAAATGTCAGCGTTCCAATAGTCTTCATCATCACTTGCTGTGTGTGCGTATGAATGCTCTGTGCCTCAGGCACTCGAACACCCTGATCCATCTGTACCTCAGAATTCCACAGTCATTCTCCAGTTAAGTAACATTCAGGTTTTTTAAAAAATCTTCCTTCCAAAGTGAAGAACTTCACAATTTCCCACATTATAGTTCATCTTCCAGATCTTTACCCCCTCTCTCAACCGAGCTCTGTCCATCTGCAGACCCCTTTCCAAACTATCTCAGTGTTGTCTGGGAATTTATCCACCGGGCATTCACTCCCCTCATCTACATTGAGACAACTGCACAGAGGCTGGTATCCTGGAACCAAGTCTCCCCTTTATTTACACGTGGAGAGCTCTTGATCCTGATTCAGTTCCCTCAGAGCCAGCTCTCAAAGTGACAGAACTTCTGACACTCTTGTTTCTATCTGTCAGCCAGGGCTCCTGATTGGGACTGTTAATCTGGTCCAATCAGGGAACTCTATTCTATGAGGTGCAGCTGGTTGACCATGTTACAATAATTACATCCCTCCCCCTCTGAGTCCGCAGACATAGGCCGGTTCGGTCTCTGTAGCACCTCCGGGACATTTTAGCACTGAGCCAGGTTCCTCCAACACCGCCTCTGTTATGGGTCACGTGTAACACACAGTAACTCACCTCTTGTTTCCGGAACATCTCGCAAGAAATGCATTCTCCTCTTTCGTCAGGAAAGGCGTTTGAGGCGGTGATAGCCATTGTGTCCACCTCAGATTCTAAGATATTTCCAATCCTTCACTGAGACAGAGAACCCATCGGTTCCGGGACAGTCTGAAGGATGTCAAGAAGTTGAGCATGTTTTGCTCATGCCCTGTTTGTGAACTTGCAGCTGCCATATGGGTCCACGTGTTTGTTCAGGACCATCACACTAACCCAAACTTTATACATCACTAGACCTGACCTCGCGGTGACCATGCCTCTTACCCAGGTGGGGCCATTCCTGTGCTTCCTGTGCAACACTTTGTCTCCTGAAGTAAACTGTCTCTCTCACTTAGTGGAGTGTTGTGCCTGGATCTGGCATTCCTGATCCTGTTTCATCCACCTGCACTCCCCCACGCTCCCAAAGTCTGAGAAGATCAGGTTTAACCTGGTGCAGAGTCTTCTCCCCATGAGCATCCAAGCTGGAACCATCCCTGCACGACAGACTGGTCTTAAGTCAATCAGGAACCGGGACAGTTTGGGATCGAGTGAAGCTATAGGCGTTTCTTCAAGCCTGCCTTCAAAGTTTGGATTGCTGTTTCTGCCGGACCATTGGATGATGGATGTTATGGAGCTGTCCTTAGATGATGAATACCATTCGACATTAGAAAATATGTGAATTCCGTGCTGGTAAACGATGGCCTGTTATCTGTAACCAACACTTCGGGAGTCCGTGAATGAATTCTACGTACATCCAGCCTCTTTGAGTGGGGTCCATAATGACTATGAACATTGAGCCTATGAAAGGACCTGCAGAGTTGACATGTAACTCAATCCAGGGTTTATCAGCCAAACGGCTCTTGGATAGACACATGGAGGGGATGTAATTTAGTTTAAACTTATAGTCGATAAAAGGTTGGCACAACATCAAGGGCCAAAGGGCCTGCACTATACTGTACTGCTCTATGTTCTACATATTCCCACAAATGTGGGGGAGCTGAAGGTGGAAACTTTTGTCCTTGTTGGCACTCTGGGCACTGTCCCACCAACATGGCTCTGTCTGCATCCAATCCTGCCCACCAGGCTTAATGTCTCACCAGCACCTTCATTTTGGAAACCTCTGGCTGACCCTGGTGGAGTTTAGCCAGTATCTGGTGGCGACCTTTACTCAGGACAATCACTCTTGCTCCCATAATAATATGCCATGCTCTACTGTGGTCTGGTCTCTCCGGTTCCAAAAAGGTTTCAATTCTGGTTGTGATGGCGCTTTGGTGTCCCCATCACCACTGGCTACTTTGGGACTGGATCTTTCTGCATCCAGGGTCTGGTATTGTGAGCTGTGATTGTAAGTGTGTTCAGAAAATTCAAAACCTTTATGGACTCTTCCAGTGGCGTTACCATCAGCAGCAGCTCAATACATCCACATTGGTCTCTTAGCTTCTTGGAGGCTGGTGTTCCACCTTGTAATTGTAGACAGTTTAGAATTAAACCCCACTTGCTGAGTTTGGTCTGTAGCTGTGGGCGGCACTGCCTAGTCCCCTTCATGTAGACACTGCAGGGGTTTGTGATCGTTGTTATGACAAAGTTACATTTGTGAAGGTATTGGTAGAACTTGCAGACTCTGTCAAACCTTCCTTCTCTACTTGGGTGTATTTACGCCCTGCACTAGCCAAAGTCCTGGCTGCATACACTATTGGGTGTTCCTCTCCATTGGGCCACCTAAGCGCTAATACTATCCTGATGCATTTGGTGAGACATCGCATCTCGATAGCAGATCCTCGCTTGGGACCATATTGCACCAACACCTTCAAGGATGATCGCTGTTTCTTCACTTCCCTGAAAGCTGGGGCTTGGCTACATGATCATTACCAAAGCGGATCCTTCCTTGAGTAGATGATGATGGAGACCGGCTTAATTAGGAACTTTCAGTAATAATTCACCAACCCAAAGGAAAGACCTTACGCTCCAGTACAGACATGGGAGTCAGGGCTCCTTGGATCACTCTCTCTTTATCTTCCAATGGGTGTAACCCAGTTTTATCAGCTGTGTACCCCAATGAGTCACTTGTGGTGCCTGGGGGACACAGTATTCCCTTCTGAGGCGTACACCCACCTGGGAGAAACACATAGGACTATGTCCCAGTTCTGTACCTGCTCCTTCTTGGTCTTCCCTGTTGTTAGCACCTCATGGTGACCTGAGGTAGATCTTGAAAAATGTTCTCCACCATCCGCTGAATCAGAGCACAGGCTGACAATACCCCACATGGCAGTCTCGTAGATTAGTTTAAACCCTTACGGGTATGGATTGTAGTGTACTCCTGAGAATCCTTATCCAACGGTAACTGCAGGTATGCATGGCTCACGCCCAGCTTCGTGAAGGACTGCACTCCTTCCCCTCCTCCACCATCTCGCTAGTTTTGCATTTGAGGGATTGGATATTTATCCAGGTGTGTTTCCTCTTTGTTTAAGGTCCCCTCAAAGGTGAACCGACCTATCAGGCTTCACAATCGGTATGATCGGGTGCAGCCCGTTCGGCAAACTGGATTGGTTTGATTCCTTCGCTCTCCAGCCTCCTGATTTCTGCCTCTACTTTTCCCCGTAAGGCAAATGGCCCTGGGCCAGCCTTGCAGAATCGTGGAATCGCTTCCTGGTCAACATGCAAAGTGGTCTTGGACCCTTTGATAGCCTCAGACCTTCCTGAAAAACCTCCAGGTATTTAATTAGGAGTCATTTTTTAATTGAGAAATGTGGAGCTAATCAAGGTGAATCTTTCTCAGCTAATATTTTCCCCTCAACCTTGGGCCCAAACCTTTTACTACAAGCAATGGGAACTGAAGCAGCTGCTTCTCATAAGAAATTGGACCAAAGTTGTCCCCTTAATCTGTAAAGGTTCCCTGGTATAGATCCTCAATCTGGCCCAGATCTTGCATAAACGTAATGGTTGGAATCAGAGTAAAAACTGGTTCTCCAGCATTGACCTCTATTTGAGCCAGGTGACCACATAGCCAGATGTTTAGATTACTTACAGTGTGGAAACAGGCCCTTCGGCCCAACAAGTCCACACTGACCCTCCAAAGAGCAACCCACCCAGACCCATTCCCCTACATTTACCCCTTACCTAACACTACGGGCAATTTAGCATGGCCAATTCACCTGACCTGCACATCTTTGGACTGTGGGAGGAAACCGGAGCACCCGGAGGAAAACCATGCAGACACGGGGAGAACATGCAAACTCCACACAGTCAGTCGTCTGAGGTGGGAATTGAACCTGGGTCTCTGACGCTGTGAGGCAGCAGTGCTAACCGCTGTGCTACCGCAACATCCCAGCAACATCCAAATGAGAACCAATGTAACTGTTCCAAACCAGGTGGGGGTGGTTTCCAGGGTGTGCACTCCCCTGGATACCGGCCTGTGAGTTATTTTACTCAGTTCAGGCCTAGTGAGACTCTTTTGTTGTCCCGAGTCCACAGACTGGCAGCAACTACTGTAGCTTGCTGGTCTGGATCCTGAAGAAGATTTTAACCATTTGGCCAAAGTTTGGCCTGAGTTTAGGGTTTTGCTGTGGGCTGACCGAGAGTCCCTCTGTTCAGGATTTGTCCTGAGTGAGGCTGTGTGATTGCCTTCCTCAAGCTGTGGGACTGGTGAAGGTGTCCTCGTCCATCGGAATACCCTGTAACTTATGCTCCACTTGCTGCATTGTCCAATGATAAAGCCAGTTGTACTGCCTGCTTGAAGTTCAATTGGGCTTCAGCCAGTAGGTGCATTCGCATCGTTACCTCATTAATCCCACATATCAGTCTCTCAGAATCTCATTAAGGGTGAAACCAAAGTCACATGTTTCTGTCAGTCATCTTAACCTCGTCAAAAATCTCAATATGGATTCCTCTGGTTCTCGAATTGCTGAGTAAAACCGATAGCGTCTCAGATTTGGAGGAGCCTTGGGGGTCGTAATATTCATTAAGTAAATCTATCAGCTCTTGAAAAGTTTCAGTATCTGGTGTCTCAGGAAAACTCAGGCTCCTAATAACTGAAAAAGCTGTGGGTCCACAAGCTGCCAGGAGAATTACTTGTTACTTTTCCTCTGCCCCAATGTCATTTGCTCAGTAAAAAATAACACATTCTTTCCACAGACTGGGCCCAGTCTTTGACAGCAGGATAGATTGGTTCCCAAATAATGATACAATACCAGAAATGTTTACCCCCCCAATCAAAGACAACTGTTGCAAGTGAATATCTTCAGGAGCATGCTTTTCTGTTTTTTGCCCAGAAATAACTCTGCAGAAACCGATACCCCGTCACGATGTCCCCCTTTATTTCCACATGGGGAATCCTTAACACTGATCCAGCTCTCCCAGAGAGAGCTCTCAGAGTGAACAGAACCCCTGACACTCCTGTTTATATCTGTCAGTCAGGGCTCCCTGATTGGGGCTGTTAATCTGACCCAATCAGGGAACTCACTTTCTATGAGGTCCACCTGGCTGACATTGTTACAATCACTAAGTGGATCATTGATGTAAATTGTAAAAGATTGAGGTCCCAGCACAGACCGCTGGGGACCTCCACTCATTACATCCTGAGAATCCGAAACATAAACCATTTCTTCAAACACCGTTTTTCTGCCAGGTTGCCAGTCCTGTACCCATTTTAGTTTGTCACCCCCACACCAGGAGCTTTTATTTGCTGTAACAATCTTGAACGTGGCATCTTGTCAAATTCCTTCTGGAAATCTAAGTACAGTTCATCTACTGGCTCCCCCTCTTCTACAGCCCATCTTATTCATAGAGTCAGAGAGATGTACAGCATGGAAACAGACCCTTCAATCCAACTGGCCCATGCCAACCAGATATCCCAACCCAATCTAGTTCCACCTGCCAACACCCGCCCATACCCCTCCAAACCCTTCCTATTCATATACCCATCCAAATGCCTCTTAAATATTGCAATTGTACCAGCCTCCACCACTTCCTCTGGTAGCTCATTCCATACACGCACCACCCTCTGTGTGAAAAGGTTTCCCCTGAGGTCTCTTTTATATCTTTCCCCTCTCACCCTAAAACTATGCCCTCAAGTTCTGGACTCCCCGACCCCAGGGAAAAGACTTTGCCTATTTATCCTATCCATGCCCCTCATAATTTTGTAAACCTCTATAAGGTCACCCCTCAGCCTCCGACACTCCGGGGAAAACAGTCCCAGCCTGTTCAGCCTCTCTCTGTAGCTCAAATCCTCCAACCCTGGCAACATCCTTGTAAGTCTTTTCTGAACTCTTTCAAGTTTCACAACAGCTTTCCGATAGGAAGGAGACCAGAATTGCACACAATATTCCAACAGTGGCCTAACCAATGTCCTGTACAGCCGCAACATGACCTCCCAACTCCTTTGTACTCAATACTCTGACCAATAAAGGAAAGCATACCAAACACCTTCTTCACTATCCTATCTACCTGCGACTCCACTTTCAAGGAGCTATGACCCAACACTCCAAGGTCTCTTTGTTCAGCAACACTCCCTAGGACCTTACCATTAAGTGTATAAGTCCTGCTAAGACTTACTTTCCCAAAATGCAGCACCTCGCATTTATCTGAATTAAACTCCATCTGCCACTTCTCAGCCCATTGGCCCATCTGTTCCAGATCCTGATGTAATCTGAGGTAACCCTCTTCGCTGTCTACTACACCTCCAATTTTGGTGTCATCTGCAAACTTACTAACTGTACCTCTTATGCTCGCAACCAAATCATTTATGTAAATGACAAAAAGTAGAGGATCCAGCACCGATCCTTGTGGCACTCCACTGGTCACAGGCCTCCAGTCTGAAAAACAACCCTCCACCACCACCCTCTGTCTTCTACCTTTGAACCAGTTCTGTATCCAAATGGCTAGTTCTCCCTGTATTCCATGAGATCTAACCTTGCTAATCAGTCTCCCATGGGGAACCTTGTCGAACGCCTTACTGAAGTCCATATAGATCACATCTACTGCTCTGCCCTCATCAATCTTCTTTGTTACTTCTTCAAAGAACTCAATCAAGTTTGTGAGACATGATTTCCCATGCACAAAGCCATGTTGACTATCCCTAATCAGTCCTTGCCTTTCCAAATACATGTACATCCTGTCCCTCAGGATTCCCTCCAACAACTTGCCCACCACCGAGGTCAGGCTCACCGGTCTATAGTTCCCTGGCTTGTCTTTACCACCCTTCTTAAACAGTTGCACTATGTTTGCCAACCTCCAGTCTTCCGGCACCTCACCTGTGACTATCAATGATACAAATATCTCAGCAACAGGCCCAGCAATCACTTCTCTAGCTTTCCATAGAGTTCTCGGGTACACCTGATCAGGTCCTGGGGATTTATTCACTTTTAACTGTTTCAAGATATCCAGCACTTCCTCCTCTGTAATCTGGACATTTTGCAAGATGTCACCATCTATTTCCCTACAGTCTATATCTTCCATATCCTTTTCCACAGTAAATACTGATGCAAAGTATTCATTTAGTATCTCCCCCATTTTCTGTGGCTCCACACAAAGGCCGCCTTGCTGATCTTAGAGGGGCCCTATTCTCTCCCTAGTTACCCTTTTGTCCTTAATATATTTGTAAAAACCCTTTGGATTCTCCTTAATTCTATTTGCCAAAACTATCTCATGTCACCGTTTTGCCCTCCTGATTTCTCTCTTAAGTATACTCCTACTTCCTTTATACTCTTCTCAGGATTCACTTGATCTATCCTATCTATACCTGACATATGCTTCCTTCTCTTTAGACAATAGACAATAGGTGCAGGAGTAGGCCATTCAGCCCTTCGAGCCTGCACCGCCATTCAATATGATCATGGCTGATCATTCCTAATCAGTATCCACTTCATGCCTTATCCCCATAACCCTTGATTCCACTATCCTTGAGAGCTCTATCCAACTCTTTCTTAAATGAATCCAGAGACTGGGCCTCCACTGCCCTCTGGGGCAGAGCATTCCACACACCCACCACTCTCTGGGTGAAGAAGTTTCTCCTCATCTCTGTCCTAAATGGTCTACCCCGTATTTTTAAGCTGTGTCCTCTGGTTCGGGACTCACCCATCAGTGGAAACATGTTTCCTGCTGCCAGAGTGCCCAATCCTTTCATAATCTTATATGTCTCAATCAGATCCCCTCTCAGTCTTCTAAACTCAAGGGTATACAAGCCCAGTTGCTCCAGTCTTTCAGTGTAAGGTAGTCCCGCCATTCCAGGAATTGACCTCGTGAACCTACGCTGCACTCCCTCAATAGCCAGAATGTCTTTCCTCAAATTTGGAGACCAGAACTGCACACAGTACTCCAGGTGTGGTCTCACCAGGGCCCTGTACAGCTGCAGAAGAACCTCTTTACTTCTATACTCAATCCCTCTTGTTATGAAGGCCAGCATGCTATTAGCCTTCTTCACGACCTGCTGTACCTGCATGCTTGCCTTCATTGACTGGTGAACTCTCTGTACTGCCCCTTTACCTAAATTGATTCCATTGAGGTAGGAATCTGCCTTCCTGTTCTTGCCATCAAAGTGGATAACCATACATTTATTCACATTAAACTGCATCTGCCATGCATCTGTCCACTCACCTAACTTGTCCAGGTCACCCTGTAATCTCCTAACATCCTCATCACATTTCAACCTGCCACCCAGCTTTGTATCATCAGCAAATTTGCTAATGTTATTGCTGATACCATCTTCTATATCATTTACATATATTGTAAAAAGCTGCGGTCCCAGTACTGATCCCTGCGGTACCCCACTGGTCACTGCCTGCCATTCCGAAATGGAGCCGTTTATCACTACTCTTTATTTCCTATCAGCCAACCAATTTTCAATCCAAGTCAGTACTTTTCCCCCAATACCATGCACCCTAATTTTACTCACTAACCTCCTGTGTGGGACTTTATCAAAAGCTTTCTGAAAGTCCAGGTACACTACATCTACTGGATCTCCCTCGTCCATCTTCAGAGTTACATCCTCAAAAAATTCAAGAAGATTAGTCAAGCATGATTTCCCCTTCATAAATCCATGCTGACTCTGTCCTATCCTGTTACTACTATCCAGATGTGCCGTAATTTCATCCTTTATAATAGACTCCAGCATCTTTCCCACGACTGAGGTCAGACTAACTGGTCTATAATTTCCTGTTTTCTCTCTCCCACCTTTCTTAAAAAGTGGTATAACATTAGCCACCCTCCAATCTGCAGGAACTGATCCTGAATCCATCGAACTCTGGAAAATTATCACCAACGCATCCCCGATTTCCCGAGCCACCTCCTTCAGTACCCTGGGATGTCGACCACCAGGCCCCGGGGACTTATCAACCTTCAGACCTAACAGTCTCTCCAACACCAATTCCTGGCAAATATAAATTCCCTTCAGTTCAGGTCCTTCAGCCACTGTTACCTCAGGGAGATTGCTTGTGTCTTCCCCAGTGAACACAGATCTGAAGTACCATTTCAACTCTTCTGCCATTTCTTTGTTCCCCGTAATATATTCCCCTGTTTCTATCCTCAAGGGCCCAATTTTAGTCCCAACCATTTTTTTGCCTTGCACATACCTAAAAAAGCTTTTACTATCCTCCTTTATATTTTTGACCAGTTTACCTTCGTACCTCATTTTTCCTCTGCATTTTTCCTTCTTAGTAATCCTCTGTTGTTCTTTAAAAGCTTCCCAGTCCTCAGTTTTCCCACTTATCTTTGCTATGTTATACTTTTTCTGTTTTAACTTTATATGTTTCTTAACTTCCCTCATCAGCCACAGCCGCCCATGTCTCCTCCTGGGATCTTTCTTCCTTTGAGGAATGAACTGATCCTGCATCTTCTGCATTATACACAGATATATCCGCCATTGTTCCTCCACTGTCATCCCTGCTAAGGTATTGCACCATTGAACTTTGGCCAGCTCCTCCCTCATAGCTCCATAGTTCCCTTTATTCAACAGAAGTACTGTCACTTCCGACTGTACCCTCTCCCTCTCAAATTGCAGATTGAAGCTTATTGTATTATGGTCACTACTTCCCAATGGCTCCTTCACTTCGAGGTCTCTGACCAATTCTGGTTCGTTACACAATACCAGATCCAGAATTGCCTTCTCCCTGGTCGGCTCCAGCACCAGCTGCTCTAAGAATCCATCTCGGAGGCACTCCACAAAGTCTCTTTCTTGAGGCCCGATACCATCCTGATTCTCCCAGTCTACCTGCATGTTAAAATCCCCCATAACAACTGTAGTAACATCTTTGCAACAGGTCAATTTCAGGTCCTGATTCAGCTTACATCCGACATCCAGACTACTGTTTGGGGGCCTGTAGATGACTCCCATGAGGGTCTTTTTACCCTTAGTGTTTCGAAGCTCTATCCACACTGACTCCACATCCCCTGACTCTAGGTCCCCCTGCGCAAGGGACTGAATATCCTCCCTTACCAACAAGGCCACCCCACCACCTCTGCCCGTCAGTCTGTCCTTACGATAGCACGTGTAGCCTTGCGTATTCATTTCCCAGGCCCTGTCCCCATGAAGCCACGTCTCAGTTATCCCCACAATATCGTATCTGCCAATTTCCAAAAGAGCCTCAAGCTCATCCATCTTATGTCTAATGATTCGTGCATTTATGTATAGTATTTTTAATTTGTTACTGCCCTCACCCTTCCCATGAACCCCTATTTCACTCAAGTTGTTTTTCTTGACTTCTCTTGTTCCAACTTTCCCTTCAATTTCCTTTTTAAACATCCAGTTTGTCCCCTCCCCTCTTTCTTAACCAAACCCTCAATTTCTTTAGTCATCCAGCATTCCCTATACCTCCCAGCCTTCCTTTTCACCCTAACAGGAATATACTTTCTCTGGATTCTTGTTATCTCATTTCTGAAGGCTTCCCATTTTCCAGTCATCCCTTTACCTATGAACATTTGCCCCCAATCAGCTTTCGAAAGTTCTTGCCTAATACCGTCAAAATTGACCTTTCTCCAATTTCGAACTTCAACTTTTAGATCTGGTCTATCCTTTTCCATCACTATTTTAAAACGATTAGAATTATGGTCGCTGGCCCCAAAGTGCTCCCCCACTGACACCTCAGTCACCTGCCCTGCCTTTTTTCCCAAGAGTAGGTCAAGTTTTGCACCTTCTCTAGTAGGTACATCCACATACTGAATCAGAAAATTGTCTTGTATGCACTTCAAAGGGCTTTTATGAATCAGTGAAACATGATTTTTTTAAAGTTTATTTGTGGAATGTGGGTGATATCAGCAATGCCAGCATTAATTACCCATCCCTAATTTGCCCAGAGGGCAGTTAAGAGTTAACCCCATTGCTGTGGGTCTACAGTCACTTGTTGGCCAGACCAGGTAAGAATGGCAGTTTCTTTCCCTGAAGGACATTAATGGACCCAATGGGTTTTTCCAGCAATTGACAATGGTTTTATCATCAACATTAGTCTCTTAATTCCGGATTTTTAATTGAATGCAAATTCCATCATCTGCAGGATTTGAACCTGGGTCCTGGGGTTGTTACCTTGGTCTCATTCCTGATGAAGGGCCTGTGCCCGAAATGTCAATTCTCCTGCTCCTCAGTTGCTGCCTAACCGTCTGCTTTTTCAGCACCACATTCTCGTCTCTGGATTAATAATCCAGTTGTAACGCCACGAGGCCATTGCCTTCCCTTTGATGAACCCATGCTGACACTTCCTGTTCCTCTCAGTGCCCAGCTACAATCTCTTCAATGATTGATTCCAACCCCTTCCCCATGACAGACATCAAGTGAACTGGCCTATAGCCTGCTGCCTCTCTTCCTGCCTGAACACAGCAAGGTCACGTTGCTGTGCTCACTCTGATGGGACCCAATGGAAAAGCTTTGAACTTTGCAAAATCCTGATCCACAATCCATGATCATGTGACCAACAAGTTCATGATGCCTCAAGAGCAGTGCACCTCCAAAGAGCTGGGAATCTGGGGATCTGACAGATCCCATTGCCTAGATCCCCCTTGGTTCTGGATGTCTGACTGGTTCTGTCACCTTTCAACTCCAACAATGTTGACCCTTTAACCTGTTTGAAGTGCGACTTGGATCCAAATTGCTTCAACTATTCATTTCAGATTGAAGGTCTTCACCTTCCATTTTTAAAACAGATTCCCCCCTCTGCAGAGAGTGAGCCTTGAATTATCCAGAGATGGGGACAATACCACAAGACCCTCAGAAGTGTTTCAAATAATAAATTAATGGATGTAGTTGACAGGATGTGAACCTGCACAGGAAGATCCCAATGGATTTGAATTTATCACCTAAGCTACTCATCAATAACTACCAGGTGATTGGAATCATTTAAAATCATTGCGTTTCGGAGACAGCACCGTAGCTCGGCACTGAATTAGCGATGATCCAAAATCTAATGAGCACAGCTGGATATTTCAGTGTGTTTTAAGGGAAAGCTCTTTATGAAATGATGCAGGAGGTTCAGAGGACTGTGCAATGAAGTCAATCTAGCAGCATTTGATGGAAACTGGTGGCTGACACACAACCCGCTGCACTGGAGAATTCCTGAAGTTGATTGGTGTTTAAGAAGCAAGTCTTTCTGGTCTTTCTGTCCAGCTGTAGCTGATGATGGGTTGGAGGTTGCTGTGTTAGGGACAATGATGGAACAGTTTTGATATGCAGTGATTATTTAGACTGCCTGTTGTATTTGGCTCCCAGTAAACAGTGATCAGTTTTCAGAGCTCAGCACACGTTTCTCTCATCCAACGTTCCAAGGCTCCCATGTTGTTGGAAGCTCTCCCAGTTTCTCAGTGCTCCTCAGCCAGTTTCATTCCAGCAATCAGAAACCTTCTCAAAAGTAAAATTGCACACTTTCCCTAAATATGTCAGTGCTGGATCTCACTGTGATAGGCTGAACTGGAAATGAAACGCTGTGTCCAAAAACACTCAGGTAGTTGCCAGCTGATCATTCACTGGAACTCACACATCACTGAACCAACCAAGGGGTCATTCAGCACACTGTGCCTGTGCTGGCTGTCTGAACAGTGGTATTGTCACGAGGGAATTCATCCAGAGACCCAGATAATATCCCAGGGACCAGGGCTTCAATCATTTTGAATTTAATTCCAATTTTAAAAATCTGGAATTAAGAGTCTAGTTATGGCTATGAATCCATTGTTGATTGTTGGAAAATCCCATCTGGGTCACTCATGTCCTTTAGGGAAGGAAGCTGCCATCCTTACCTGGGCTGGCCTACATGTGACTCCAGACCCCCAGCAATGTGGGTGACTCTTAACTGTCCTCTGGGCAGTTAGGGATGGGGTAATAAATGCTGGCCTGGTCAGTGATGCCCTCATCCTGTGAATGATTTTTTAAAAAAGTAATCCTGAATTTTGTGTTGAAGGTGTGAGTTGACCTGGTCTCCCCTGCACACTCGGGCAGTGTCTTTCAGACTGTGACCACTCACTGCAGAAAATCGCTTTCTTCTCCATCACCTTTACTCTTTTGTGAATTTAAATCTGTATCTCTTGGTCTGGATCCTGTCATAATGGGAGCGGTTTCTCCCGAGCTATTGGCCCGACCTTATTGAGAAAGAAATGCTCTTTAGAATGACACGTTATTTGTAGCGAAATGAAGATTCACTGCGGCATAATCTGTAACCTCGCGGCCCGGCATAACCCCCACTCAACCATTACCATCAGCCTGGGGATCAACCCTGGTTCAATGGAGAGTGCAGGAACAGCACCAGGTATACCTGAAAATGAGGTGCCAACCTGGTGAAGCCACCAAACAGCATAAACAGCCAGTGATAGACCGAGCTAAGTGATGCCACGACCATCGGATCAGATCTAAATTCTGCAGTCCTTGCACATCCAGTAATGAATAGTGATGGACAATTGAACAACTCACTGGAGGAGGAGGCTCCACAAAGCTCCCCACCCTCAATGACGGAGGAGCCCGGCACATCAGGGCAAAAGATAAGTCTCTAGCTTTCACAGCAATCTTCAGCCAGAAGTACTGAGCTGATGGTCCATCCCTGCCTCCTCCAGTGGTCCCCAATATCACAGATACCAGTCTCCAGCCATTTCACTTCACTCCATGCGATGTCAAGAAACAGTTGGAGACACTGGATGCTGCAAAGGCTGTGGGCCCTGACAACAGCCTTTTATTCCTGATGAAGGGCTTTTGCCCGAAACGTTGATTTTGAAGCTACTTGGATGCTGCCTGAACTGCTGTGCTCTTCCAGCACCACTAATCCAGAACATTCCAGCAATAGTACTGAAGGCTTGTGCTCCAGAACTTGCTGCTCCCCCACCCAAGCTGTTCCAGTACAGTTACAACACTGGCAGCTACCTGACAATGTGGAAAATTGTCCAGATATGTGCTGAACACAAAATACAGGACAAATCATAGCTTCTTGATGGGAAAATCATGCCTGACAAATTTACTGGAATTCTTTAATGAGGCAATAAACCGGGTCGATAAAGGGGAGGCAGTTGATGTAATATATTTGAGTTTTCAGAAGATTTTTGATAAGGTGCTACATATTGGGCTGTTTAATAAGGGAAGAGTCCATGATGATGGATGTGATGTAGGACATGGATCGAAGATTGTCTGATAGATACCAGAAAGTTGGGATAAAAACGATGTGCTCTCAGACTGGCAACGTGTAACTAGTGGAGTGCCACAGGGATCAGTGCTGGGACCATATGTGCTATTAGTAAGATATATTGATAGGAAGGAAAGTGAATGTACTTTGTGGATGTGACAAGAATGGGTAGGAAGGCAAGTGGTGAGGATGAGACAGCATCTGCAGGGAGGTAGAGCAAGTGGGTAAAAACCTGGCAGGTCACTGAATCACAGAGTGAGAATCAGAGAGTTTTTCTGATGAAGAAGGAGACCATTCAACCCATTGGACAGGGTCTGTCACCAGGTGTCAATCTCCTGCCTTTTCCTCATTTCCCTGCACCCCATTACTATCCCCTCTTGAACCCCCACCACATTTCTGGGCAGTGCATCCTGAACAACTCACTGAGTGAAAGGTTTTAACTCACATTACGTTTGCTTTGTTTGTGTTTTAAATCTGTACCCCTCTTGTTCTTGTTTGTCTTGTGAATGGGAACAACTTTCTCCAAGTCTACTGTCCAACCCGTTCATAATTTTGAAAACCTCCATCAAATCTCCTCTCAATTTTATTCTTTCTGGGGAACAGTCCCAACTTTTTCACTCACCCCTCATCACTGCAGTTTCTCATCTCAGGAAACATTCCTCTCAACTGTGTACGCACTTTCTCCAATGAGTTCACATCTTTCCCATAACTGGTCTAACAAGTGTCTTGTACAAGTTCAACATCACCTTCCTGTTCTTGTACTCTGCGTCCCTATTAATGAAGCTGAGGACGGTGTGTGCTTTATTAGCTCCTCTCTCTCTCTCTCTCTCTGTGATCTGTGCACATATACCCCCAGCTCTCTCTGCTTCACCCACACCTTCTCTAGAATTATGCCCCTTGTTTTATTTTGTCTTTCAATGTTCTTCTGACCAAAGTGCATCACTGTACGTCACCTCACCCACCTCACCTCACCTCACCCACCTCACCTCACCTCACCCACCTCACCCACCTCACCTCACCCACCTCACCCACCTCACCCCACCTCACCCACCTCACCTCACCTCACCCACCTCACCCACCTCACCTCACCCACCTCACCCACCTCACCCACCTCACCCACCTCACCCACCTCACCCACCTCACCTCACCTCACCTCACCCACCTCACCTCACCTCACCCACCTCACCCACCTCACCCACCTCACCTCACCTCACCTCACCTCACCTCACCTCACCCACCTCACCCACCTCACTCACCTCACCCACTTCACCCACCTCACCTCACCTCACCCACCTCACCTCACCTCACCCACCTCACCTCACCTCACCTCACCTCACCCACCTCACCTCACCTCACCCACCTCACCTCACCTCACCCACCTCACCCACCTCACCTCACCCACCTCACCTCACCTCACCCACCTCACCCACCTCACCTCACCCACCTCACCCCACCTCACCCACCTCACCCACCTCACCTCACCCACCTCACCCACCTCACCTCACCTCACCCACCTCACCCACCTCACCTCACCCACCTCACCCACCTCACCCACCTCACCCACCTCACCTCACCTCACCTCACCCACCTCACCTCACCTCACCCACCTCACCCACCTCACCCACCTCACCTCACCTCACCTCACCTCACCCACCTCACCCACCTCACTCACCTCACCCACTTCACCCACCTCACCTCACCTCACCCACCTCACCTCACCTCACCCACCTCACCCACCTCACCCACCTCACCTCACCTCACCCACCTCACCCACCTCACCCACCTCACCTCACCTCACCTCACCCACCTCACCTCACCTCACCCACCTCACCCACCTCACCCACCTCACCCACCTCACCTCACCTCACCCACCTCACCCACCTCACCCACCTCACCCACCTCACCTCACCTCACTCTCACCTCACCTCACCTCACCCACCTCACCCACCTCACCCACCTCACCTCACCTCACCTCACCCACCTCACCCACCTCACCCACCTCACCTCACCTCACCTCACCCACCTCACCTCACCTCACCTCACCCACCTCACCCACCTCACCTCACCCACCTCACCTCACCTCACTCCACTCACCTCACCTCACCTCACCTCACCTCACCTCACCTCACCTCACTCTCGCCTCACCTCACCTCACCCACCTCACCTCACTCCACTCACCTCACCTCACTCTCGCCTCACCTCACCTCACCTCACCCACCTCACCCACCTCACCTCACTCCACTCACCTCACCTCACTCTCACCTCACCTCACCTCACTCTCACCTCACCTCACCTCACCTCACTCCACTCACCTCACCTCACCTCACCTCACCTCACCTCACTCTCACCTCACCTCACCTCACCTCACTCTCACCTCACTCTCACCTCACCTCACCTCACTCTCACCTCACCTCACTCTCACCTCACCTCACTCTCACCTCACTCTCACCTCACTCTCACCTCACCTCACCTCACCTCACCTCACTCTCACCTCACCTCACCTCACCTCACCTCACCTCACCTCACTCCACTCACCTCACTCCACCCACCTCACCCACCTCACCCACCTCACCCACCTCACCCACCTCACCCACCTCACCTCACCCACCTCACCCACCTCACCTCACCTCACCCACCTCACCTCACCTCACCCACCTCACCCAACTCACCTCACCCACCTCACCTCACCTCACCTCACCTCACCCACCTCACCCACCTCACCCACCTCACCTCACCTCACCCACCTCACCTCACCCACCTCACCTCACCTCACCTCACCTCACCTCACCTCACCTCACCTCACTCCACTCACCTCACTCTCACCTCACCTCTCTCACCTCACCTCACTCCACTCACCTCACCTCACCTCACTCTCACCTCACTCCACCTCACCTCACCCACCTCACCCACCTCACCTCACTCTCACCTCACTCCACCTCACCTCACCTCACCTCACCCACCTCACCTCACTCCACTCACCTCACCTCACTCTCACCTCACCTCACCTCACCTCACCTCACCTCACCTCACCTCACCCACCTCACCCACCTCACCTCACCTCACCTCACCCACCTCACCCACCTCACCCACCTCACCCACTTCACCCACCTCACCCACCTCACCTCACCCACCTCACCTCATCTAAAAAGAAAACCTCACATTTCTTTGCATTGAACTGCATCTGCCCCCTATCCACCCACGCCACCAAATTGTCAATGGTCCTTTGGAGTCCCACACTGTCCCCCTCACAGTTTACAATTTTTCCAAGTTTAATGCCATCTGGAATCTTTGAAATTATCCTCTGTACACAAAGATCGAGACTATTAACAACAACAAAACAGCAGAAATTGCTGGAAAAGATCAGATCTGGTAGCATCCGTGATAAGAATGCAGCTCATCAACAGATATCAGATGGAATAGAACATAGGGAAATGTGAGGTGATACACTTTGTCCAAAAGAATAGAGGAGTAGGATATGATTTAAATGGAGAAAGACTGTGGAAAGCTACAGAACAGAGGGATTTGGGAGTCCATGCAGATCAACCTAAAGCTAGCGTCCATGTTTAGCTGGGAACAGGGAAGGCAAATGGAATATTGGCCTTTATTTCCAAATGAATGGAATATGAAAGTAGGGAGGGATTATTAAAACGATACAAGACACCAGTCAGACTACAGTTGGAACACTGTGAACAGTCTTGGCCTCCTTATCTAAGAATAGATATATTGCATGAAAGACAGCCCAGGGAGGGTTCACTGGGATGGTACAGCTCTGGAGTGACTGCCCTATGAGGAGAGGTTGAGTAAATTGGATCTGTTCTTATTAGAATTCAGAAGTATGAGAAATGGCCTGTTAAAACATGCAAGATTCTTAGAAGACTTGACAGGGGAGATGCAAAAAGGCTGTTTCTCCATGTGGGAGTCGAGAACCAGACAGCACAATCTCAGAGTAAGGGGTCATTCATCTAAGATAGAGATAAGGAGGAATTTCTTCTTTTTCTGGAGGAGGGAATCTGTGGAATTATTTATCACAGAAGACTATTGATGTTGGATCATTAAGTATATTCAAGGCTGAGAGAGTCAGATTTTTAATCAGGAAGGGAATCAGTGGTTGTTGGGAAAAGCTGGGAAAGTGTAGTTGAGGCTTATTAAAGTAGCCATGATCGCAGTGAATAGCAGTACAGACCTGATGGGATGAATGGCCTACACTGCTGCTATGATGATGGTCTGATTAACCCATCCAGTAGTTTTCTTGGTATTGATTGTGTGCATGACAATGTCATATCTCTTTGTATTTCACTTTCACTTTGAGTTAACTGTATTTATTTGGCTTCAAGCAGGATCGGTGATTTTCACAGACCTAGTCTCTGGTTTGTCTGCATGCAGTGGAGCTGGTTCACTGACAAATTTGCTTCCAGCAGCAACTTATTCCAACAGCTTTTGGAAATTCAATCTAACAGTTGCATGCTCTGAAAGGTTGAAATTTGTAGTCCACGAGTGACTAAGCAGCTGACTATTTTGGAGAATGAGTGGTTGAAATATGCTTCCAGTCTGTGGTTGCATGATTGATCTGCTGCAGATGAGCCGTGAGGGTCCAGACACGATGAAGTGTGAAATCTGTTCACTGTCAAAGTGAGGGATTGGAATCGTTGACTTGCTGCCATCACTCAGTGATCACAATGAGTGTGGAAAGGGTTTCCCCAGCTCCACTGCTGTCTCCCGGCAGAAACCTCATCCCACTCTATCTCTGAGTCTGTTTTCAATCACAGGCTCCATAGCTTGGCACAGACAGGGAATGAGAGGCTGTAACCGTGACAGGGAAGGCACGAGCGAGTGGAATACAAGACAACACTCACACATATCACAGCTTTCAATTGGCACCAATCTCTGGAACAGCTCATCAGACCACAAAGGGGCAGTACTGAGGGAGTGCTGCACTATCAGAGGGTCAGTACTTAGGGAGTGCAGCACTGTCAGAGGGTCAGTACTGAGGGAGTGCCGCACTGTCAGAGGGTCAGTGCTGAGGGAGTGTTACACTGTCAGAGGGTCAGTACTGAGGGGGTGCCACACTGTCAGAGGGTCAGTGCTGAGGGAGTGCTGCACAGTCAGAGGGTCAGTACTGAGGGAGTGCCGCACTGTCAGAGGGTCAGTGCTGAGGGAGTGCTGCACTGTCAGAAGGACAGTGCTGAGGGAGTGCCGCACTATCAGAGGGTCAGTACTGAGGGAGTGTTACACTGACAGAGGGTCAGTACTGAGGGAGTGCAGCACTGTCAGAAGGACAGTGCTGAGGGAGTGTCACACTGACAGAGGGTCAGTACTGAGGGAGTGCAGCACTGTCAGAAGGACAGTGCTGAGGGAGTGCCGCACTGTCAGAGGGTCAGTACTGAGGGAGTGTCACACTGACAGAGGGTCAGTACTGAGGGAGTGCAGCACTGTCAGAAGGACAGTGCTGAGGGAGTGCCGCACTATCAGAGGGTCAGTACTGAGGGAGTGTTACACTGTCAGAGGGTCAGTGCTGAGGGAGTGTTGCATTGTCAGAGGATCAGTACTGAGGGTGTGCAGCACTGTCAGAGGGTCAGCCCTGAGGGATTGCCGCACTATCAGAGGGTCAGTGCTGAGGGAGTGTTACACTGTCAGAGGGTCAGTGCTGAGGGAGTGTTACACTGTCAGAGGGTCAGTGCTGAGGGAGTGCCGTACTGTCGGAGGGTCAGTGCTGAGGGAGTGCCGCACTGTCAGAGGGTCAGTGCTGAGGGAGTGTTACACTGTCAGAGGGTCAGTGCTGAGGGAGTGCCGTACTGTCGGAGGGTCAGTGCTGAGGGAGTGCCGCACTGTCAGAGGGTCAGTACTGAGGGAGTGCCGCACTGTCAGAGGGTCAGTGCTGAGGGAGTGCTGCACTGTCAGAGGGTCAGTACTGAGGGAGTGCTACACTGTCAGAGGGTCAGTACTGAGGGAGTGCTGCACTGTCAGAGGGTCAGTGCTGAGGGAGTGCTGCACTGTCAGAGGGTCAGTGCTGAGGGAGTGCTGCACTGTCAGAGGGTCAGTACTGAGGGAGTGCCGCACTGTCAGAGGGTCAGTACTGAGGGAGTGCCGCACTGTCAGAGGGTCAGTACTGATGGAGTGCCGCACTGTCAGAGGGTCAGTGCTGAGGGAGTGCTGCACTGTCAGAGGGTCAGTGTTGAGGGAGTGCCGCACTGTCAGAGGGTCAGTGCTGAGGGAGTGCTGCACTGTCAGAGGGTCAGTGCTGAGGGAGTGCTGCACTGTCAGAGGGTCAGTACCGGGGGAGTGCTGCACTGTCAGAGGGTCAGTGCTGAGGGAGTGCTGCACTGTCAGAGGGTCAGTGTTGAGGGAGTGCCGCACTGTCAGAGGGTCAGTGCTGAGGGAGTGCTGCACTGTCAGAGGGTCAGTGTTGAGGGAGTGCCGCACTGTCAGAGGGTCAGTGCTGAGGGAGTGCTGCACTGTCAGAGGGTCAGTGCTGAGGGAGTGCTGCACTGTCAGAGGGTCAGTACCGGGGGAGTGCTGCACTGTCAGAGGGTCAGTGCTGAGGGAGTGCCGCACTGTCAGAGGGTCAGTGTTGAGGGAGTGCCACGCTGTGGGAGGGTTCGTGCTGAGGGAGTGCTGCACTGTCAGAGTGCTAATTTCTGATGAGTCACTAAATGTTCTGCCTATTGTGTTCCTGGTGAGTGTTCCCATTGTCTATGTTTTGAGGAGGTGGGAGGTCGTTTTCACCCAAGGCTCCTGCTCAGTGTTAAACCATCACCTGTTCACATAAACTGATTGTCCAGTCATTGTCATGTCCTGGGATCTTGCTGTGTTAAGGTTGACTGCTTTAATATTTTGTTAAAGGGCTTTGTTCTGAAGTTCTGATTGGTGTTCAATGAATGCTGCCCCGTCTCTCCGTCTGTGTGTGAATGGTCCAGTGTCTCTGGCCCCTCTGTGTGTTGTGATGTTCCGATGGGATATTGTTTCTGTTTCAGGGGGATATCCAGCAGTTGTTGATTGTCCCGGACCCACGGGCTGCCTACGATTACTGTGATTATTACAGTCCTGACTGTAACAGCCCACTTCCAAACCTCCCACAAGCTCAGGAACCAGAGAGAAACCAGGTCAGTTACTATCTCACTGTCGTTGGGTAACCCAGATCAGCCACGTGCTGTGGGGGAGCAAGCTGGGCAATGCGGTTTACCCAGTCTGAACGAGGGTTAGTCTGCATGTGACTGTTCTTTCATTATATGGACAATAACCCGTGTCGCTGTTCGATGGTCTGGTTTATGGTGCTGCGATAACAGATAAGATGCTGCTATTTATTGCAATGTTATATGGACTAATGTAGCCTCAGAATGTTCTCTGTCTTTTATTCTTTCTGTCTACATTTTTATCTGTCTCTCCCCTTCTCTCAATGTCTTTCGCTCTGTCTGTCTGTCTGCCACTCCATCTTTCTACCTCCCCTTGTCTCTTTCTCCCTCTGTCTCTCACTTGCTTTCTATCTTTCCTTGTTTCTCTCTTCCTGCCTATCCCTCTCTCTTTCCTGACTGTTCTGATTGTCCTGAAATGCAGTCTCGTTGTAAACGATACAGAAGGTTGCTGGTTTGCACTCAGTGCTGATCAGCAGCTGAAATCTAATCCACAGATCTCCACTAAACTCTCAAATCTCCAGAAAATGCCACAAATTGCATGTCATAAAAACGATGTTAAACTGTGTTCCCACAAGGAATAGGGAAACTGCTAAAAACCACTCACCCAAAAGCTGATGTGACTGTGCTGTGTTCCTGCTGAGTGTATGCTGTGTTCCTACTCTGTCTGTGCTGTGTTCCTGCGGTTACTGTGCTGTGTTCCTGCTGTGTCTGTGCTGTGTTACTGCTGTGTCTGTGCTGTGTTCCTGCTGTGTCTGTATAGTGTTTCTGCTGTGTCTGTGCTGTGTTCCTGCGGTTTCTGTGCTGTGTTCCTGCCATGTCTGTGCTGTTTCCCGAAGGTGTCTGTGCTGTGTTCCTGCTGTGTGTATGCTGTGTTCCTGCTGTGTGTGTGCAGTGTTCCTGCTGTGTGTGTGCAGTGTTCCTGCTGTGTCTGTGCTGTGTTCCAACTGTGTCTGTGCTGTGTTCCTGCTGTGTCTGTGCTGTGTTCCTGCCGTGTCTGTGCTGTGTTTCTGCCGTGAATGTGCTGTGTTCCTGCCATTTCTGTGCTGTATTCCTGCTGTGACAGTGCTATGTTCCTGCCTTGTGTGTGCTGTGTTCCTGCCTTGTGTGTGCTGTGTTCCTGCCTTGTGTGTGCTGTGTTCCTGCCGTGTGTGTGCTGTGTTCCTACTGTGTTGGTGCTGTGTTCCTGCTGTGTGTGTGCTGTGTTCCTGCCGTGTGTGTGCTGTGTTTCTGCTTTGAATGCGCTGTGTTCCTGCTGTGTCTGTGCTGTATCCTGCCGTCTCTGTGCTGTGTTCCTGCCATGTCTGTGCTGTGTTCCTGCCATGTCTGTGCAGTGTTCCTGCCGTGTCTGTGTTGTATCCCTGCCGTGTCTATGCTGTGTTCCTGCCGTTTCTGTGCTATGTTCCTGCCGTGTCTATGCTGTGTTCCTGCCGTGTCTGTGCTGTGTTCCTGCCGTGTCTGTGCAGTGTTCCTGTTGTGTCTGTGCTGTGCCTATGCTGTGTTCCTGCTGTGTTCCTGCTGTGTCTGTGCTGTGTTCCTGCTGTGTCTGTATAGTGTTTCTGCTGTGTCTGTGCAGTGTTCCTGGTGTGTCTGTGCTGTATTTCTGCTGTGTCTAAGCTGTGTTCCTGCTGTGAGTGTGTTGTGTTCCTGCTGTGTCTGTGCTGTGTTTCGGCCGTGTCTGTGCTGTGTTCCTTCTGTGTCAGTGCTATGATACCTGCTGTGTCTGTCCTGTATTCCTGCGGTGTCTGTGCTGTGTTCCTGCTGTGTCTGTGCTGAGGTCCTGCCGTGCGTGTGCTGTGTTCCTGCTGTGTCTGTGCAGTGTTCCTGTTGTGTCTGTGCTGTGTTCCTGCTGTGTCTGTGCAGTGTTCCTGCTGTGTCTGTGCTGTGTTCCTGCTGTGTCTGTGCAGTGTTCCTGTTGTGTCTGTGCTGTGTTCCTGCAGTGTCTGTGGTGTATTCTTGGTGTGTCTTTGCTGTGTTCCTGCTGTGTCTGTGCTGTGTTCCTGCCGTTTCTGTGCTGTGTTCCTAATGTGTGTGTGCTGTGTTCCTGGTGTGTCTGTGCTATATTCCTGCCGTGTGTGTGCTGTGTTCCTGCTGTGTCAGTGCTGTGTTCCTAATGTGTGTGTGCTGTGTTCCTGCTGTGTCTGCTGTTTCCCTACTGTGTCTGTGCTGTGTGCCTGATGTGTGTGTGTGTGCGGTGTTCCTGCTGTGTCTTTGCTGTGTTCCTACTGTGTCGGTGCTGTGTTCCTGCGGTATTTGTGCTGTTTTCCTGCTGTGTCTGTGCTGTGTTCCTGCAGTGTCTGTGCTGTATTCCTGCTGTGTCTGTGCTGTGTTCCCGCCGTGTCTGTGCTGTGTTCCTGCTGTGTCAGTGCTGTGTTCCCGCCGTGTCTGTGCTGTATTCCTGCTGTGTCTGTGCTGTGTTCCCGCCGTGTCTGTGCTGTGTTCTCCTGCTGTGTGTGTGTGCTGTATTCCTACTGCGTTGGTGCTGTGTTCCTGTTGTGTCTGTGCTGTGGGAGTTCTGCACTGTCAGAGGGTCAGTGCTGAGGGAGTGCAGCACTGTCAGAGGGTCAGTACTGAGGGAGTGCGCACTGTCAGAGGGTGTGTGCTGTATCCCTGGTGTGTCTGTGCTGTATCCCTGGTGTGTCTGTGCTGTGTTCCTGGTGTGTCTGTGCTGTGTTCTGCTGTGTCTGTGCTGTGTTCCTGGTGTGTCTGTGCTGTGTTCCTGGTGTGTCTGTGCTGTGTTCCTGCTGTGTGTGTGCTGTGTTCCTGCTGTGTCTGTGCTGTATTCCTGCTGTGTCTGTGCTGTATTCCTGCTGTGTCTGTGCTGTATTCCTGCTGTGTCTGTGCTGTGTTCCTGCCATGTCTGTGCTGTGTTCCTGCTGTGTCTGTGCTGTGTTCCTGCTGTGTCTGTGCAGTGTTCCTGTTTTGTCTGTGCTGTGTCTATGCTGTGTCTGTGCTGTGTTCCTGCTGTGTCTGTGCAGTGTTCCTGTTTTGTCTGTGCTGTGTCTATGCTGTGTTCCTGCTGTGTCTGTGCTGTATTCCTGCTGTGTCTGTCCTGTATCCCTGCTGTCTCTGTGCTGTATCCCTGCAGTGTCTGTGCTGTGTTCCTACCGTGTGTGTGCAGTGTTCCTGCTGTGTCTGTGCAGTGTTCCTGTTTTGTCTGTGCTGTGTCTATGCTGTGTTCCTGCTGTGTCTGTGCTGTATTCCTGCTGTGTCTGTCCTGTATCCCTGCTGTCTCTGTGCTGTATCCCTGCAGTGTCTGTGCTGTGTTCCTACCGTGTGTGTGCAGTGTTCCTGCTGTGTCTGTGCAGTGTTCCTGCTGTGTCTGTGCAGTGTTCCTGGTGTGTCTGTGCAGTTTTCCTGCTGTGTCTGTGCTGTATTACTGCTGTGTCTTTGCTGTGTTCCTGCTGTGTCTGTGCTGTGTTCCTGCTGTGTGTGTGCTGTGTTCCTGCTGTGTCTGTGCTGTGTTCCTGCTGTGTCTGTGCTGTGTTCCTGGTGTGTCTGTGCTGTGTTCCTGCTGTGTCTGTGCTGTTTCCCTACGGAGTCTGTGCTGAGTTTCTGCCGTGTGTGTGATGTGTCCCTGCTGTGTCAGTGCTATGTTCCTGCTGGGTGTGTGCTTTATTCCTGCTGTGTCTGTGCAGTGTTCCTGCTGTGTCTGCTGTTTCCCTACGGTGTCTGTGCTGTGTGCCTGATGTGTGTGTATTGTGTTCCTGTGTGCCTGTGCTGTATTCCTGCCGTGTCTGTGCTGTATTCCTACTGTGTCTGTGCTGTATCCCTGGTGTGTCTGCGCGGTGTTCCTACTGTGTCTGTGCTGTATCCCTGCCGTGTCTGTGCTGTATTCCTGCCGTGTCTGTGCTGTGTTCCTACTGTGTCTGTGCTGTATCCCTGGTGTGTCTGTGCTGGATTCCTGCTTGTCTGTACTGTATTCCTGCTGTGTCTGTGCTGTGTTCCTGCAGTGTCTATGCTGTATCCCTGTTGTGTGTGTGCTGTATTCCTGCTGTGTCTATGCTATGTTCCTGCTGTGTCTGTGCTGTGTTCCTCCTGTGTCTGTGCAGTGTTCCTGCTGTGTCTGTGCAGTGTTCCTGCTGTGTCTGTGCAGTGTTCCTGTTGTGTCTGTGCAGTGTTCCTGTTGTGTCTGTGCAGTGTTCCTGTTGTGTCTGCGCAGTGTTCCTGCCGTGTCTGTGCTGTGTTCCCGCTGTGTCTGTGCTGAGGTCCTGCCGTGCGTGTGCTGTGTTCCTGCTGTGTCTGTGCTGTATCCTGCCGTCTCTGTGCTGTGTTCCTGCCATGTCTGTGCTGTGTTCCTGCCGTGTCTGTGCAGTGTTCCTGCCGTGTCTGTGTTGTATCCCTGCCGTGTCTGTGCTGTGTTCCTGCCGTGTCTATGCTGTGTTCCTGCTGTGTCAGTGCTGTGTTCCTAATGTGTGTGTGCTGTGTTCCTGCCGTGTGTGTGCTGTGTTCCTGCCGTGTCAGTGCTGTGTTCCTAATGTGTGTGTGCTGTGTTCCTGGTGTGTCTGTGCTATATTCCTGCCATGTGTGTGCTGTGTTCCTGCTGTGTCAGTGCTGTGTTCCTAATGTGTGTGTACTGTGTTCCTGCTGTGTCTGCTGTTTCCCTACTGTGTCTGTGCTCTGTGCCTGATGTGTGTGTGTGCTGTGTGCCTGATGTGTGTGTGTGTGCGGTGTTCCTGCTGTGTCTTTGCTGTTTTCCTACTGTGTCGGTGCTGTGTTCCTGCGGTATTTGTGCTGTGTTCCTGCTGTGTCTGTGCTGTGTTCCTGCTGTGTCTGTGCTGTGTTCCTGCAGTGTTTGTGCTGTTTTCCTGCTGTGTCTGTGCTGTATTCCTGCTGTGTCTGTGCTGTGTCCTGCAGTGTCTGTGCTGTGTTCCTGTCGTGTCTGTGCTGTGTTCCTGCTGTGTGTGTGCTGTATTCCTACTGCTTTGGTGCTGTGTTCCTGCTGTGTCTGTGCTGTGGGAGTTCTGCACTGTCAGAGGGTCAGTGCTGAGGGAGTGCAGCACTGTCAGAGGGTCAGTACTGAGGGAGTGCCGCACTGTCAGAGGGTGTGTGCTGTATCCCTGGTGTGTCTGTGCTGTATCCCTGGTGTGTCTGTGCTGTATCCCTGGTGTGTCTGTGCTGTATCCCTGCTGTGTCTGTGCTGTGTTCTGCTGTGTCTGTGCTGTGTTCCTGCTGTGTCTGTGCTGTGTTCCTGCTGTGTCTGTGCTGTGTTCCTGCCGTGTCTGTGCTGTGTTCCTGCTGTGTGTGTGCTGTATTCCTACTGCGTTGGTGCTGTGTTCCTGCTGTGTCTGTGCTGTGTTCCTGCGGTTTCTGTGCTGTGTTCCTGCCATGTCTGTGCTGTTTCCCGAAGGTGTCTGTGCTGTGTTCCTGCTGTGTGTATGCTGTGTTCCTGCTGTGTGTGTGCAGTGTTCCTGCTGTGTGTGTGCAGTGTTCCTGCTGTGTGTGTGCAGTGTTCCTGCTGTGTCTGTGCTGTGTTCCAACTGTGTCTGTGCTGTGTTCCTGCTGTGTCTGTGCTGTGTTCCTGCCGTGTCTGTGCTGTGTTTCTGCCGTGAATGTGCTGTGTTCCTGCCATTTCTGTGCTGTATTCCTGCTGTGACAGTGCTATGTTCCTGTCTTGTGTGTGCTGTGTTCCTGCCTTGTGTGTGCTCTGTTCCTGCCGTGTGTGTGCTGTGTTCCTACTGTGTTGGTGCTGTGTTCCTGCTGTGTGTGTGCTGTGTTCCTGCCGTGTGTGTGCTGTGTTTCTGCTTTGAATGCGCTGTGTTCCTGCTGTGTCTGTGCTGTATCCTGCCGTCTCTGTGCTGTGTTCCTGCCATGTCTGTGCTGTGTTCCTGCCATGTCTGTGCAGTGTTCCTGCCGTGTCTGTGTTGTATCCCTGCCGTGTCTATGCTGTGTTCCTGCCGTTTCTGTGCTATGTTCCTGCCGTGTCTATGCTGTGTTCCTGCCGTGTCTGTGCTGTGTTCCTGCCGTGTCTGTGCAGTGTTCCTGTTGTGTCTGTGCTGTGCCTATGCTGTGTTCCTGCTGTGTTCCTGCTGTGTCTGTGCTGTGTTCCTGCTGTGTCTGTATAGTGTTTCTGCTGTGTCTGTGCAGTGTTCCTGGTGTGTCTGTGCTGTATTTCTGCTGTGTCTAAGCTGTGTTCCTGCTGTGAGTGTGTTGTGTTCCTGCTGTGTCTGTGCTGTGTTTCGGCCGTGTCTGTGCTGTGTTCCTTCTGTGTCAGTGCTATGATACCTGCTGTGTCTGTCCTGTATTCCTGCGGTGTCTGTGCTGTGTTCCTGCTGTGTCTGTGCTGAGGTCCTGCCGTGCGTGTGCTGTGTTCCTGCTGTGTCTGTGCAGTGTTCCTGCTGTGTCTGTGCTGTGTTCCTGCTGTGTCTGTGCAGTGTTCCTGTTGTGTCTGTGCTGTGTTCCTGCAGTGTCTGTGGTGTATTCTTGGTGTGTCTTTGCTGTGTTCCTGCTGTGTCTGTGCTGTGTTCCTGCCGTTTCTGTGCTGTGTTCCTAATGTGTGTGTGCTGTGTTCCTGGTGTGTCTGTGCTATATTCCTGCCGTGTGTGTGCTGTGTTCCTGCTGTGTCAGTGCTGTGTTCCTAATGTGTGTGTGCTGTGTTCCTGCTGTGTCTGCTGTTTCCCTACTGTGTCTGTGCTGTGTGCCTGATGTGTGTGTGTGTGCGGTGTTCCTGCTGTGTCTTTGCTGTGTTCCTACTGTGTCGGTGCTGTGTTCCTGCGGTATTTGTGCTGTTTTCCTGCTGTGTCTGTGCTGAGTTCCTGCAGTGTCTGTGCTGTGTTCCTGCAGTGTCTGTGCTGTGTTCCTGCAGTGTCTGTGCTGTATTCCTGCTGTGTCTGTGCTGTGTTCCCGCCGTGTCTGTGCTGTGTTCTCCTGCTGTGTGTGTGTGCTGTATTCCTACTGCGTTGGTGCTGTGTTCCTGTTGTGTCTGTGCTGTGGGAGTTCTGCACTGTCAGAGGGTCAGTGCTGAGGGAGTGCAGCACTGTCAGAGGGTGTGTGCTGTATCCCTGGTGTGTCTGTGCTGTGCTCCTGGTGTGTCTGTGCTGTGTTCCTGGTGTGTCTGTGCTGTGTTCCTGCTGTGTCTGTGCTGTGCTCCTGCTGTGTCTGTGCTGTATTCCTGCTGTGTCTGTGCTGTATTCCTGCTGTGTCTGTGCTGTGTTCCTGCTGTGTGTGTACTGTGTTCCTGCTGTGTCTGTATAGTGTTTCTGCTGTGTCTGTGCTGTGTTCCTGCCATGTCTGTGCTGTGTTCCTGCTGTGTCTGTGCTGTGTTCCTGCTGTGTCTGTGCTGTGTTCCTGCTGTGTCTGTGCTGTATTCCTGCTGTCTCTGTGCTGTATCCCTGCAGTGTCTGTGCTGTGTTCCTACCGTGTGTGTGCAATGTTCCTGCTGTGTCTGTGCAGTGTTCCTGCTGTGTCTGTGCAGTGTTCCTGGTGTGTCTGTGCAGTTTTCCTGCTGTGTCTGTGCTGTATTACTGCTGTGTCTGTGCAGTGTTCCTGGTGTGTCTGTGCAGTTTTCCTGCTGTGTCTGTGCTGTATTCCTGCTGTGTCTGTCCTGTATCCCTGCTGTCTCTGTGCTGTGTTCCTGCTGTGTGTGTGCTGTGTTCCTGCTGTGTGTGTGCTGTGTTCCTGCTGTGTCTGTGCTGTGTTCCTGCTGTGTCTGTGCTGTGTTCCTGGTGTGTCTGTGCTGTGTTCCTGCTGTGTCTGTGCTGTTTCCCTACGGAGTCTGTGCTGAGTTTCTGCCGTGTGTGTGATGTGTCCCTGCTGTGTCAGTGCTATGTTCCTGCTGGGTGTGTGCTTTATTCCTGCTGTGTCTGTGCAGTGTTCCTGCTGTGTCTGCTGTTTCCCTACGGTGTCTGTGCTGTGTGCCTGATGTGTGTGTATTGTGTTCCTGTGTGCCTGTGCTGTATTCCTGCCGTGTCTGTGCTGTATTCCTACTGTGTCTGTGCTGTATCCCTGGTGTGTCTGCGCGGTGTTCCTACTGTGTCTGTGCTGTATCCCTGCCGTGTCTGTGCTGTGTTCCTACTGTGTCTGTGCTGTATCCCTGGTGTGTCTGTGCTGGATTCCTGCTTGTCTGTACTGTATTCCTGCTGTGTCTGTGCTGTGTTCCTGCAGTGTCTATGCTGTATCCCTGTTGTGTGTGTGCTGTATTCCTGCTGTGTCTATGCTATGTTCCTGCTGTGTCTGTGCTGTGTTCCTCCTGTGTCTGTGCAGTGTTCCTGCTGTGTCTGTGCAATGTTCCTGCTGTGTCTGTGCAATGTTCCTGTTGTGTCTGTGCAGTGTTCCTGTTGTGTCTGTGCAGTGTTCCTGTTGTGTCTGTGCAGTGTTCCTGTTGTGTCTGCGCAGTGTTCCTGCCATGTCTGTGTTGTGTTCCCGCTGTGTCTGTGCTGAGGTCCTGCCGTGCGTGTGCTGTGTTCCTGCTGTGTCTGTGCTGTATCCTGCCGTCTCTGTGCTGTGTTCCTGCCATGTCTGTGCTGTGTTCCTGCCGTGTCTGTGCAGTGTTCCTGCCGTGTCTGTGTTGTATCCCTGCCGTGTCTGTGCTGTGTTCCTGCCGTGTCTATGCTGTGTTCCTGCTGTGTCAGTGCTGTGTTCCTAATGTGTGTGTGCTGTGTTCCTGCCGTGTGTGTGCTGTGTTCCTGCCGTGTCAGTGCTGTGTTCCTAATGTGTGTGTGCTGTGTTCCTGGTGTGTCTGTGCTATATTCCTGCCGTGTGTGTGCTGTGTTCCTGCTGTGTCAGTGCTGTGTTCCTAATGTGTGTGTACTGTGTTCCTGCTGTGTCTGCTGTTTCCCTACTGTGTCTGTGCTGTGTGCCTGATGTGTGTGTGTGCTGTGTGCCTGATGTGTGTGTGTGTGCGGTGTTCCTGCTGTGTCTTTGCTGTTTTCCTACTGTGTCGGTGCTGTGTTCCTGCGGTATTTGTGCTGTTTTCCTGCTGTGTCTGTGCTGTGTTCCTGCTGTGTCTGTGCTGTGTTCCTGCAGTGTTTGTGCTGTTTTCCTGCTGTGTCTGTGCTGTATTCCTGCTGTGTCTGTGCTGTGTCCTGCAGTGTCTGTGCTGTGTTCCTGTCGTGTCTGTGCTGTGTTCCTGCTGTGTGTGTGCTGTATTCCTACTGCTTTGGTGCTGTGTTCCTGCTGTGTCTGTGCTGTGGGAGTTCTGCACTGTCAGAGGGTCAGTGCTGAGGGAGTGCAGCACTGTCAGAGGGTCAGTACTGAGGGAGTGCGCACTGTCAGAGGGTGTGTGCTGTATCCCTGCTGTGTCTGTACTGTGTTCTGCTGTGTCTGTGATGTGTTCCTGCTGTGTCTGTGCTGTGTTCCTGCCGTGTCTGTGCTGTGTTCCTGCTGTGTGTGTGCTGTGTTCCTGCTGTGTCTGTGCTGTGTTCCTGCTGTGTCTGTGCTGTGTTCCTGCCGTGTCTGTGCTGTGTTCCTGCTGTGTGTGTGCTGTATTCCTACTGCGTTGGTGCTGTGTTCCTGCTGTGTCTGTGCTGTGTTCCTGCTGTGTCTGTGCTGTGTTCCTGGTGTGTCTGTGCTGTGTTCCTGCTGTGTCTGTGCTGTGTTCCTGCTGTGTCTGTGCTGTATTCCTGCTGTATCTGTGCTGTATTCCTGCTGTGTCTGTGCTGTGTTCCTGCTGTGTGTGTACTGTGTTCCTGCTGTGTCTGTATAGTGTTTCTGCTGTGTCTGTGCTGTGTTCCTGCCATGTCTGTGCTGTGTTCCTGTTGTGTCTGTGCTGTGTTCTTGCCATGTCTGTGCTGTGTTCCTGTTGTGTCTGTGCTGTGTTCCTGCTGTGTCTGTGCTGTGTTCCTGCTGTGTCTGTGCTGTGTTCCTGCTGTGTCTGTGCTGTGTTCCTGCTGTGTCTGTGCTGTGTTCCTGCTTTGTCTGTATTGTGTTTCTGCTGTGTCTGTGCTGTGTTCCTCCTGTGTCTGTGCTGTGTTCCTCCTGTGTCTGTGCTGTGTTCCTTCTGTGTCGGTGCTATGTTCCTGCTGTGTCTGTACTGTACTCCTGCGGTGTCTGTCCTGTATTCCTGCGGTGTCTGTCCTGTATCCCTGCTGTGTCTGTGTTGTATCCCTGCTGTGTCTGTGCTGAGTTCCTGCCGTGACTGTGCTGTGTTCCTGCCGTGCGTGTGCTGTGTTCCTGCTGTGTCTGTGCAGTGTTCCTGTTGTGTCTGTGCTGTGTTCCTGCAGTGTCTGTGGTGTATTCTTGGTGTGTCTTTGCTGTGTTCCTGCTGTGTCTGTGCAGTGTTCCTGTTGTGTCTGTGCTGTGTTCCTGCAGTGTCTGTGGTGTATTCTTGGTGTGTCTTTGCTGTGTTCCTAATGTGTCTGTGCAGTGTTCCTGGTGTGTCTGTGCTGTATTTCTGCTGTGTCTGTACTGTGTTCCTGCTGTGTCTGTCCTGTATTCCTGCTGTGTCTGTGCTGTGTTCCTGCTGTGTTCCTGCTGTGTCTGTGCTGTGTTCCTGCTGTGTCTGTGCTGTTTCCTGCTGTGTCTGTGCTTTATTCCTGCTGTGTCTGTGCAGTGTTCCTATTTTGTCTGTGCTGTGTCTGTGCTGTGTTCCTGCTGTGTCTGTGCTGTATTCCTGCTGTGTCTGTCCTGTATCCCTGCCGTGTCTGTGCTGTGTTCCTGCTGTGCGTATACTGTGTTCCTGCTGTGTCTGTGCTGCATTCTTGGTGTGTCTTTGCTGTGTTCCTGCAGTGTCTGTGCTGTGTTCCTGCTGTGTCTGTGCTGTGTTCCTGCTGTGTCTGTGCTGTGTTCCTGCTGTGTCTGTATTGTGTTTTCTGCTGTGTCTGTGCAGTGTTCCTGGTGTGTCTGTGCTGTATTTCTGCTGTGTCTAAGCTGTGTTCCTGCAGTGTCTGTGGTGTATTCTTGGTGTGTCTGTGCTGTATTTCTGCTGTGTCTGTGCTGTGTTCCTGCCGTGTCTGTGCTGTTTCCCGAAGGTGTCTGTGCTGTGTTCCTGCTGTGTTCCTGCTGTGTCTGTGCTGTGTTCCTGCTGTGTCTGTGCTGTTTCCTGCTGTGTCTGTGCTGTATTCCTGCTGTGTCTGTGCAGTGTTCCTGTTTTGTCTGTGCTGTGTCTGTGCTGTGTTCCTGCTGTGTGTGTGCTGTATTCCTGCTGTGTCTGTCCTGTATCCCTGCCGTGTCTGTGCTGTGTTCCTGCTGTGTCTGTGCTGTATCCCTGGTGTGTCTGTGCTGTGTTCCTGCTGTGTGTGTGCTGTGTTCCTGCTGTGTCTGTGCTGTATCCCTGGTGTGTCTGTGCTGTGTTCCTGCTGTGTCTGTGCTGTATCCCTGCTGTGTCTGTGCTGTGTTCCTGCTGTGTCTGTGCTGTGTTCCTGCTGTGTCTGTGCTGTGTTCCTGCTGTGTCTGTGCTGTGTTCCTACTGTGTCTGTGCTGTGTTCCTGCTGTGCGTGTGCTGTGTTCCTGCTGTGTCTGTGCTGTGTTCCTGCTGTATTCCTGCTGTGTGTGTCCTATATTCCTGCTGTGTCTGTGCTGTGTTCCTGGTGTGTCTGTCCTATATTCCTGCTGTGTCTGTGCTGTGTTCCTGCTGTGTCTGTGCTGTATTCCTGCTGTGTCTGTGGTGTATCCCTGCAGTGTCTGTGCTGAGTTCCTGCCGTGTCTGTGCTGTATTCCTGCTGTGCGTATACTGTGTTCCTGCTGTGTCTGTGGTGTATCCCTGCAGTGTCTGTACTGTGTTCCTGCCGTGTCTGTGCTGTGTTCCTGCTGTGCGTATACTGTGTACCTGCTGTGTCTGTGCTGTATCCCTGCAGTGTCTGTGCTGAGTTCCTGCTGTGTCTATGCAGTTTTCCAGTTGTGTCTGTGCTGCATTCTTGGTGTGTCTGTCCTGTATCCCTGCTGTCTCTGTGCTGTATCCCTGCAGTGTCTGTGCTGTGTTCCTACCGTGTGTGTGCAATGTTCCTGCTGTGTCTATGCTGTGTTCCTGCAGTGTCTGTGCTGTGTTCCTGCAGTGTCTGTGCTGTGTTCCTGCAGCGTCTGTGCAGTGTTCCTGCAGTGTCTGTGCTGTGTTCCTGCAGTGTCTGTGCTGTGTTCCTGCAGTGTCTGTGCTGTGTTCCTGCTGTGTCTGTGCTGTGTTCCTGCTGTGTCTGTATTGTGTTTTCTGCTGTGTCTGTGCAGTGTTCCTAGTGTGTCTGTGCTGTATTTCTGCTGTGTCTGTGCTGTGTTCCTGCTGTGTCTGTGCTGTGTTCCTGCTGTGTCTGTATAGTGTTTCCTGCTGTGTCTGTGCAGTGTTCCTGGTGTGTCTGTGCTGTATTTCTGCTGTGTCTAAGCTATGTTCCTGATGTGAGTGCGTTGTGTTCCTGCTGTGTCTGTGCTGTGTTTCGGCCGTGTCTGTGCTGTTTCCCTACGGAGTCTTTGCTGTGTTCCTGCCATGTGTGTGCTGTGTTCCTTCTGTGTCTGTGCTGTATTCCTGCTGTGTCTGTGCTGTATCCCTGCTGTGTCTGTGCTGTATCCCTGCTGTGTCTGTGCTGTATCCCTGCTGTGTCTGTGCTGTATTTCTGCTGTGTCTGTCCTGTATCCCTGCTGTCTCTGTGCTGTATCCCTGCAGTGTCTGTGCTGTATTACTGCTGTGTCTTTGCTGTGTTCCTGCAGTGTGTGTGCTGTGTTCCTGCTGTGTCTGTGCTGTGTGTGTACTGTGTTCCTGCTGTGTGTGTACTGTGTTCCTGCTGTGTGTGTACTGTGTTCCTGCTGTGTGTGTACTGTGTTCCTGCTGTGTCTGTGCTGTGTTCCTGCCGAGTCTGTGCTGTGTTCCCGCCGAGTCTGTGCTGTGTTCCTGCTGAGTCTGTGCTGTATTCCTGCCGAGTCTGTGCTGTGTTCCTGCCGAGTCTGTGCTGTGTCCCTGCTGTGTCTGTGCTTTATTCCTGCCGTGCCTGTGCTTTATTCCTGCTGTGTCTGTGCTGTATCCCTGGTGTGTCTGTGCTGTGTTCCTACTGTGTCTGTGCTGTATCCCTGCCGTGCCTGTGCTGTATTCCTGCCGTGTCTGTGCTGTGTTCCTACTGTGTCTGTGCTGTATCCCTGGTGTGTCTGTGCTGGATTCCTGCTTGTCTGTACTGTATTCCTGCTGTGTCTGTGCTGTGTTCCTGCAGTGTCTATGCTGTATCCCTGTTGTGTGTGTGCTGTATTCCTGCTGTGTCTATGCTGTGTTCCTCCTGTGTCTGTGCAGTGTTCCTGCTGTGTCTGTACAGTGTTCCTGCTGTGTCTGTGCAGTGTTCCTGCTGTGTCTGCGCAGTGTTCCTGCCGTGTCTGCGCTGTGTTCCTGCTGTGTCTGTGCTGTATCCCTGCTGTGTCTGTGTTGTATCCCTGCTGTGTCTGTGTTGTATCCCTGCTGTGTCTGTGCTGTATCCCTGCTGTATCTGTGCTGTGTTCCTGCTGTGTCTGTGCTGTGTTCCTGCTGTGTCTGTGCTGTATCCCTACTGTGTCTGTGCTGTGTTCCTGCTGTGTCTGTGCTGTGTTCCTGCTGTGTCTGTGCTGTATTCCTGCTGTGTCTGTGCTGTATTCCTGCTGTGTCTGTGCTGTATCCCTGCTGTGTCTGTGATGTGTTCCTGCTGTGTCTGTGCTGTATTCCTGCTGTGTTTATGCTGTATCCCTGATGTGACTGTGCTGTGTTCCTGCTGTGTCAGTGCTGTGTTCCTGCTGTGTCTTTGCTGTAATTCTGCTGTGTCTGTGCTGTGTTCCTGTCGTGTTTGTGCTGTGTTCCTGCCGTGTTTGTGCTGTGTCAGTTCTGTATCCCTGCTGGTTCTGTGCTGTATTTCTGCTGTGTCTGTACTGTGTTCCTGCTGTGTTTGTGCTGTATCCCTGCTGTGTCTGTACTGTGTTTCTGCCGTGTTTGTGCGGTGTCAGTTCTGTATCCCTGCTGTGTCTGTGCTGTGTTCCTGCTGTGTCTGTGCTGTGTTCCTGCTGTGTCTGTGCAGTATCTCTGCTGTGTTTGTGCTGTATCCCTGTGTCTGTGCTGTATTCCTGCTGTGTCTGTGTTGTGTTCCTGCTGTGTCTATGCTGTATTCCTGCTGTGTTTATGCTGTACCCCTGATGTGACTGTGCTGTGTTCCTACTTTGTCAGTGCTGTATCCCTGCTGTGTCTGTGCTGTATCCCTGCTGTGTCTGTGCTGTATCCCTGCTGTGTCTGTGCTGTGTTCCTGCTGTGTCTGTGCTGTATTCCTGCTGTGTTTATGCTGTATCCCTGCTGTGTTTGTGCTGTATTTCTGCTGTGTCTGTACTGTATCCCTGCTGTGTCTGTGCTGTGTTCCTGCTGTGTCTGTGCTGTTTACCTGCAGAGTCTGTACTGTGTCTGTGCTGTGTTCCTGCTGTATCCCTGATGTGTCTGCTGTGTTCCTGCCGTGTTTGTGCTGTGTCAGTTCTGTATCCCTGCTGTGTCTGTGCTGTGTTCCTGCTGTGTCTGTTCTGTGTTCCTGCTGTGTCTGTGCTGTGTTCCTGCTGTGTTTGTGCTGTATCCCTGCTGTGTCTGCGCTGTGTTACTGCTGTGTCTGTGCTGTGTCTGTGCTGTGTTCTTGCTGTGTCTGTGCTGTATTCCTGCTGTGTCTGTGCTGTGTTCCTGCTGTGTCTGTGCTGTATTCCTGCTGTGTTTATGCTGTACCCCTGATGTGTCTGTGTTGTATCCCTGCTGTGTCTGTGCTGTATCCCTGCTGTGTCTGTGCTGTGTTCCTGCTGTGTCTGTGCTGTTTACCTGCAGAGTCTGTACTGTGTCTGTGCTGTGTTCCTGCTGTATTCCTGCTGTGTCTGTGCTGTGATCCTACTGTGTTTATGCTGTATCCCTTATGTGTCTGTGCTGTGTTCCTGCTGTGTCTGTGCTGTTTACCTGCAGAGTCTGTACTGTGTCTGTGCTGTGTTCCTGCTGTATTCCTGCTGTGTCTGTGCTGTGATCCTGCTGTGTTTATGCTGTGTCCCTGCTGTGTCTGTGCTGTGTTCCTGCTGTGTCTGTGCTGTTTACCTGCAGAGTCTGTGCTGTGTCTGTGCTGTGTTCCTGCTGTGTTTATGCTGTATCCCTGCTGTGTCTGTGCTGTGTCCCTGCTGTGTCTGCGCTGTATCCCTGCTGTGTTTGTGCTGTATCCCTGCTGTGTTTGTGCTGTATCCCTGCTGTGTATGTGCTGTGTTCCTGCTGTGTTTATGCTGTATCCCTGCTGTGTCTGTGCTGTGTTCCTGCTGTGTTTATGCTGTATCCCTGATGTGTCTGTGCTGTGTTCCTGCTGTGTCTGCGCTTTATCCCTGCTGTGTTTGTGCTGTATCCCTGCTGTGTCTGTGCTGTGTTCCTGCTGTGTCTGTGCTGTTTACCTGCAGAGTCTGAACTGTGTCTGTGCTGTGTTCCTGCTGTATTCCTGCTGTGTCTGTGCTGTGATTCTGCTGTGTTTATGCTGTATCCCTGATGTGTCTGTGCTGTGTTCGTGCTGTGTCTGTGCTGTTTACCTGCAGAGTCTGTGCTGTGTCTGTGCTGTGTTCCTGCTGTGTTTATGCTGTATCCCTGCTGTGTCTGTGCTGTGTTCCTGCTGTGTCTGCGCTGTATCCCTGCTGTGTTTGTGCTGTATCCCTGCTGTGTTTGTGCTGTATCCCTGCTGTGTATGTGCTGTGTTCCTGCTGTGTATGTGCTGTGTTCCTGCTGTGTCTGTGCTGTGTTCCTGCTGTGTCTGTGCTGTATTCCTGCTGTGTCTGTGCTGTATTCCTGCTGTGTCTGTGCTGTGTTCCTGCTGTGTTTATGCTGTATCCCTGATGTGTCTGTGCTGTGTTCCTGCTGTGTCTGCGCTGTATCCCTGCTGTGTTTGTGCTGTATCCCTGCTGTGTTTGTGCTGTATCCCTGCTGTGTCTGTGCTGTGTTCCTGCTGTGTATGTGCTGTGTTCCTGCTGTGTATGTGCTGTGTTCCTGCTGTGTTTGTGCTGTGTTCCTGCTGTGTCTGTGCTGTATTCCTGCTGTGTTTATGCTGTATCCCTGATATGACTGTGCTGTGTTCCTGCTGTGTCTGTGCTGTGTTCCTGCTGTGTCTGTGCTGTGTTCCTGCCGTGTCTGTGCTGTGTTCCTGCCGTGTCTGTGCTGTGTTCCTGCCGTGTCTTTGCTGTGTTCCTGCTGTGTCTGTATTGTGTTTTCTGCTGTGTCTGTGCTGTATTCCTGCTGTGTTTATGCTGTATCCCTGATGTGACTGTGCTGTGTTCCTGCCGTGTCTGTGCTGTGTTCCTGGTGTGTCTGTGTTGTATCCCTGCTGTGTCTGTGCTGTATCCCTGCTGTGTCTGTGCTGTATTCCTGCTGTGTCTGTCCTGTATCCCTGCTGTGTCTGTGCTGTATTCCTGCTGTGTCTGTGCTGTATTCCTGCTGTGTCTGTCCTGTATCCCTGCTGTGTCTGTGCTGTATTCCTGCTGTGCCTGTGCTGTGTTCCTACCGTGTGTGTGCAGTGTTCCTACCGTGTGTGTGCAGTGTTCCTGCCGTGTCTGTGCAGTGTTCCTGGTGTGTCTGTGCAGTTTTCCTGCTTTGTCTTTGCTGTGTTCCTGCTGTGTCTGTGCTGTGTTCCTGCTGTGTGTGTGCTGTGTTCCTGCTGTGTCTGTGCTGTGTTCCTGCTGTGTCTGTGCTGTGTTCCTGCTGTGTGTGTACTGTGTTCCTGCTGTGTCTGTGCAGTGTTTCTGCTGGGTGTGTGCTTTATTCCTGCTGTGTCTGTGCAGTGTTTCTGCTGTTTCCCTAGGGTGTCTGTGCTGTGTGCCTGATGTGTGTGTATTGTGTTCCTGCTGTGTCTGTGCTGTGTTCCTGCCGTGCCTGTGCTGTATTCCTGCCGTGCCTGTGCTGTATTCCTGCCGTGTCTGTGCTGTATTCCTGCTGTGTCTGTGCTGTGTTCCTGCGGTGTCTGTACTGTATCCCTGGTGTGTCTGTGCTGGATTCCTGCTTGTCTGTACTGTATTCCTGCTGTGTCTGTGCTGTGTTCCTGCATTGTCTATGCTGTATCCCTGTTGTGTGTGTGCTGTATTCCTGCTGTGTCTATGCTATGTTCCTGCTGTGTCTGTGCTGTGTTCCTCCTGTGTCTGTGCTGTGTTCCTGCTGTGTCTGTGCAGTGTTCCTGTTTTGTCTGTGCAGTGTTCCTGTTGTGTCTGTGCAGTCTTCCTGTTGTGTCTGTGCAGTCTTCCTGTTGTGTCTGTGCAATGTTCCTGCTGTGTCTGTGCTGTGTTCCTGCCGTGTCTGTGCAGTGTTCCTGCCGTGTGTGTGGTGTGTTCCTGCTGTGTCAGTGCTATGTTCCTGCTGTGTGTATGCTGTGTTCCTGCTGTATCTGTGCTGTGTTCAGGCTGTGTCTGCCCTGTATTCCTGCTGTGTCTGTGCTGTATCCCTGGTGTGTCTGTGCTGTGTTCCTGCAGTGTCTATGCTATATCCCTGCTGTGTCTGTGCTGTGTTCCTGCTGTGTCTGTGCTGTATCCCTGCTGTGTCTGTGCTGTATCCCTGCTGTGTCTGTGCTGTATCCCTGCTGTGTCTGTGCTGTGTTCCTACTGTGTCAGTGCTGTGTTCCTGCTGTGTCTGTGCTGTATCCCTGCTGTGTCTGTGCTGTGTTCCTGCTGTGTCTGTGCTGTATCCCTGCTGTGTCTGTGCTGTGTTCCTGCTGTGTCTGTGCTGTGTTCCTGCTGTGTCTGTGCTGTATTCCTGCTGTGTGTGTGCTGTGTACCTGCTGTGTCTGTGCTGTCTTCCAGCTGTGTTTATGCTGTATCCCTGATGTGTCAGTGGTGTGTTCCTGCTGTGTCTGCGCTGTATCCCTGCTGTGTTTGTGCTGTATCCCTGCTGTGTTTGTGCTGTATCCCTGCTGTGTCTGTGCTGTGTTCCTGCTGTGTATGTGCTGTGTTCCTGCTGTGTATGTGCTGTGTTCCTGCTGTGTTTGTGCTGTGTTCCTGCTGTGTCTGTGCTGTATTCCTGCTGTGTTTATGCTGTATCCCTGATATGACTGTGCTGTGTTCCTGCTGTGTCTGTGTTGTATCCCTGCTGTGTCTGTGCTGTGTTCCTGCCATGTCTGTGCTGTGTTCCTGCCGTGTCTGTGCTGTGTTCCTGCCGTGTCTTTGCTGTGTTCCTGCTGTGTCTGTATAGTGTTTTCTGCTGTGTCTGTGCTGTATTCCTGCTGTGTTTATGCTGTATCCCTGATGTGACTGTGCTGTGTTCCTGCCGTGTCTGTGCTGTGTTCCTGGCGTGTCTGTGTTGTATCCCTGCTGTGTCAGTGCTGTATCCCTGCTGTGCCTGTGCTGTATTCCTGCTGTGTCTGTCCTGTATCCCTGCTGTGTCTGTGCTGTATTCCTGCTGTGTCTGTGCTGTATTCCTGCTGTGTCTGTGCTGTATCCCTGCTGTGTCTGTGCTGTATTCCTGCTGTGCCTGTGCTGTGTTCCTACTGTGTGTGTGCAGTGTTCCTGCCGTGTCTGTGCAGTGTTCCTGGTGTGTCTGTGCAGTTTTCCTGCTTTGTCTTTGCTGTGTTCCTGATGTGTCTGTGCTGTGTTCCTGCTGTGTCTGTGCTGTGTTCCTGCTGTGTCTGTGCTGTGTTCCTGCTGTGTGTGTACTGTGTTCCTGCTGTGTCTGTATAGTGTTCCTGCTGTGTCTGTGCTGTTTCCCTATGGAGTCTGTGCTGAGTTTCTGCCCTGTGTGTGCTGAGTCCCTGCTGTGTCAGTGCTATGTTTCTGCTGGGTGTGTGCTTTATTCCTGCTGTGTCTGTGCAGTGTTTCTGCTGTTTCCCTAGGGTGTCTGTGCTGTGTGCCTGATGTGTGTGTATTGTGTTCCTGCTGTGTCTGTGCTGTGTTCCTGCCGTGCCTGTGCTGTATTCCTGCCGTGCCTGTGCTGTATTCCTGCCGTGTCTGTGCTGTATTCCTGCTGTGCCTGTGCTGTGTTCCTCCGGTGTCTGTACTGTATCCCTGGTGTGTCTGTGCTGGATTCCTGCTTGTCTGTACTGTATTCCTGCTGTGTCTGTGCTGTGTTCCTGCATTGTCTATGCTGTATCCCTGTTGTGTGTGTGCTGTATGCCTGCTGTGTCTATGCTATGTTCCTGCTGTGTCTGTGCAGTGTTCCTGTTTTGTCTGTGCAGTGTTCCTGCTGTGTCTGTGCAGTGTTCCTGTTTTGTCTGTGCAGTGTTCCTGTTGTGCCTGTGCTGTATTCCTGCCGTGTCTGTGCTGTATTCCTGCTGTGTCTGTGCTGTGTTCCGGCGGTGTCTGTACTGTATCCCTGGTGTGTCTGTGCTGGATTCCTGCTTGTCTGTACTGTATTCCTGTTGTGTGTGTGCTGTATTCCTGCTGTGTCTATGCTATGTTCCTGCTGTGTCTGTGCAGTGTTCCTGTTTTGTCTGTGCAGTGTTCCTGTTGTGTCTGTGCAGTGTTCCTGTTGTGTCTGTGCAGTCTTCCTGTTGTGTCTGTGCAGTCTTCCTGTTGTGTCTGTGCAATGTTCCTGCTGTGTCTGTGCTGTGTTCCTGCCGTGTCTGTGCAGTGTTCCTGCCGTGTGTGTGGTGTGTTCCTGCTGTGTCAGTGCTATGTTCCTGCTGTGTGTATGCTGTGTTCCTGCTGTATCTGTGCTGTGTTCAGGCTGTGTCTGCCCTGTATTCCTGCTGTGTCTGTGCTGTATCCCTGGTGTGTCTGTGCTGTGTTCCTGCAGTGTCTATGCTATATCCCTGCTGTGTCTGTGCTGTGTTCCTGCTGTGTCTGTGCTGTATCCCTGCTGTGTCTGTGCTGTGTTCCTGCTGTGTCTGTGCTGTGTTCCTGCTGTGTCTGTGCTGTATTCCTGCTGTGTCTGTGCTGTGTACCTGCTGTGTCTGTGCTGTATTCCTGCTGTGTTTATGCTGTACCCCTGATGTGACTGTGCTGTGTTCCTACTGTGTCAGTGCTGTGTTCCTGCTGTGTCTGTGCTGTATCCCTGCTGTGTCTGTGCTGTGTTCCTGCTGTGTCTGTGCTGTATCCCTGCTGTGTCTGTGCTGTGTTCCTGCTGTGTCTGTGCTGTGTTCCTGCTGTGTCTGTGCTGTATTCCTGCTGTGTGTGTGCTGTGTACCTGCTGTGTCTGTGCTGTATTCCAGCTGTGTTTATGCTGTACCCCTGATGTGACTGTGCTGTGTTCCTGCTGTGTCAGTGGTGTGTTCCTGCTGTGTCTGTGCTGTATCCCTGCTGTGTCTGTGCTGTGTTCCTGCTGTGTCTGTGCTGTATTCCTGCTGTGTCCCTGATGTGACTGTGCTGTGTTCCTGCTGTGTCACTGCTGTGTTCCTGCTGTGTCTGTGCTGTATCCCTGCTGTTTCTGTGCTGTATCCCTGCTGTGTCTGTGCTGTATCCCTGCTGTGCCTGTGCTGTGTTCCTGCTGTGTCTGTGCTGTATCCCTGCTGTGTCTGTGCTGTGTTCCTGCTTTGTCTGTGCTGTATTTCTGCTGTGTTTGTGCTGTGTTCCTGCTGTGTGTGTGCTATGTTCCTGCTGTGTTCCGGCTGTTTCCGAGCTGTGTTCCTGCTGTGTCTGTGCTGTGTTCCTGCCGTTTCTGTGCTGTATCCCTGCTGTGTCTGTGCTGTATTCCTGCTGTGCCTGTGCTGTATCCCTGCTGTGTCTGTGCTGTATCCCTGCTGTGTCTGTGCTGTATCCCTGCTGTGCCTGTGCTGTATCCCTGCTGTGTCTGTGCTGTATTCCTGCTGTGTCTGTGCTGTATTCCTGCTGTGTGTGTCCTGTATCCCTGCTGTGTCTGTGCTGTATTCCTGCTGTGCCTGTGCTGTGTTCCTACCGTGTGTGTGCAGTGTTCCTGCCGTGTCTGTGCAGTGTTCCTGGTGTGTCTGTGCAGTTTTCCTGCTTTGTCTTTGCTGTGTTCCTGCTGTGTCTGTGCTGTGTTCCTGCTGTGTGTGTGCTGTGTTCCTGCTGTGTCTGTGCTGTGTTCCTGCTGTGTGTGTACTGTGTTCCTGCTGTGTCTGTATAGTGTTCCTGCTGTGTCTGTGCTGTTTCCCTATGGAGTCTGTGCTGAGTTTCTGCCCTGTGTGTGCTGAGTCCCTGCTGTGTCAGTGCTATGTTCCTGCTGGGTGTGTGCTTTATTCCTGCTGAGTCTGTGCAGTGTTTCTGCTGTTTCCCGAGGGTGTCTGTGCTGTGTGCCTGATGTGTGTGTATTGTGTTCCTGCTGTGTCTGTGCTGTGTTCCTGCCGTGCCTGTGCTGTATTCCTGCCGTGCCTGTGCTGTATTCCTGCCGTGTCTGTGCTGTATTCCTGCTGTGCCTGTGCTGTGTTCCTCCGGTGTCTGTACTGTATCCCTGGTGTGTCTGTGCTGGATTCCTGCTTGTCTGTACTGTATTCCTGCTGTGTCTGTGCTGTGTTCCTGCATTGTCTATGCTGTATCCCTGTTGTGTGTTTGCTGTATTCCTGCTGTGTCTATGCTATGTTCCTGCTGTGTCTGTGCTGTGTTCCTCCTGTGTCTGTGCTGTGTTCCTGCTGTGTCTGTGCAGTGTTCCTGTTTTGTCTGTGCAGTGTTCCTGTTGTGTCTGTGCAGTCTTCCTGTTTTGTCTGTGCAGTGTTCCTGTTGTGTCTGTGCAGTCTTCCTGTTGTGTCTGTGCAATGTTCCTGCCGTGTCTGTGCTGTGTTCCTGCCGTGTCTGTGCAGTGTTCCTGCCGTGTGTGTGCTGTGTTCCTGCCGTGTGTGTGCTGTGTTCCTGCCGTGTGTGTGCTGTGTTCCTGCCGTGTGTGTGGTGTGTTCCTGCCGTGTGTGTGGTGTGTTCCTGCTGTGTCAGTGCTATGTTCCTGCTGTGTGTATGCTGTGTTCCTGCTGTATCTGTGCTGTGTTCAGGCTGTGTCTGCCCTGTATTCCTGCTGTGTCTGTGCTGTATCCCTGGTGTGTCTGTGCTGTGTTCCTGCAGTGTCTATGCTATATCCCTGCTGTGTCTGTGCTGTGTTCCTGCTGTGTCTGTGCTGTATCCCTGCTGTGTCTGTGCTGTATCCCTGCTGTGTCTGTGCTGTGTTCCTGCTGTGTCTGTGCTGTATTCCTGCTGTGTCTGTGCTGTGTACCTGCTGTGTCTGTGCTGTATTCCTGCTGTGTTTATGCTGTACCCCTGATGTGACTGTGCTGTGTTCCTACTGTGTCAGTGCTGTGTTCCTGCTGTGTCTGTGCTGTATCCCTGCTGTGTCTGTGCTGTGTTCCTGCTGTGTCTGTGCTGTATCCCTGCTGTGTCTGTGCTGTGTTCCTGCTGTGTGTGTGCTGTGTACCTGCTGTGTCTGTGCTGTATTCCAGCTGTGTTTATGCTGTACCCCTGATGTGACTGTGCTGTATCCCTGCTGTGTCTGTGCTGTGTTCCTGCTGTGTCTGTGCTGTATTCCTGCTGTGTCCCTGATGTGACTGCTGTGTTCCTGCTGTGTCACTGCTGTGTTCCTGCTGTGTCTGTGGTGTATCCCTGCTGTTTCTGTGCTGTATCCCTGCTGTGTCTGTGCTGTATCCCTGCTGTGCCTGTGCTGTGTTCCTGCTGTGTCTGTGCTGTGTTCCTGCTGTGTCTGTGCTGTGTTCCTGCTATGTCTGGGCTGTATTCCTGCTGTGTTTATGCTGTATCCCTGATGTGACTGTGCTGTGTTCCTGCTGTGTCTGTGCTGTGTTCCTGCTGTGTCTGTGCTGTATTCCTGCTGTGTCTGTGCTGTGTTCCTGCCGTTTCTGTGCTGTATCCCTGCTGTGTCTGTGCTGTATCCCTGCTGTGCCTGTGCTGTGTTCCTGCTGTGTCTGTGCTGTATCCCTGCTGTGTCTGTGCTGTGTTCCTGCTGTGTCTGTGCTGTATCTCTGCTGTGTTTGTGCTGTGTTCCTGCCGTGTTTGTGCTGTGTTCCTGCCGTGTTTGTGCTGTGTCAGTTCTGTATCCCTGCTGTGTCTGTGTTGTATCCTTGCCGTGTCTGTGCTGTGTTCCTGCTGTGTCTGTGCTGTAATTCTGCTGTGTCTGTGCTGTGTTCCTCTCGTGTTTGTGCTGTGTTCCTGCCGTGTTTGTGCTGTGTCAGTTCTGTATCCCTGCTGTGTCTGTGTTGTGTTCCTGCTGTGTTCCTGCCGTGTTTGTGCTGTGTCAGTTCTGTATCCCTGCTGTGTCTGTGTTGTGTTCCTGCTGTGTTCCTGCCGTGTTTGTGCTGTGTCTGTGCTGTATCCCTGCTGTGCCTGTGCTGTATCCCTGCTGTGTCTGTGCTGTATCCCTGCTGTGCCTGTGCTGTATCCCTGCTCTGCCTGTGCTGTATCCCTGCTGTGTCTGTGCTGTGTTCCTGCTGTGTCTGTGCTGTGTTCCTGCTGTGTCTGGGCTGTATTCCTGCTGTGTTTATGCTGTATCCCTGATGTGACTGTGCTGTGTTCCTGCTGTGTCTGTGCTGTGTTCCTGCTGTGTCTGTGCTGTATTCCTGCTGTGTCTGTGCTGTGTTCCTGCCGTTTCTGTGCTGTATCCCTGCTGTGTCTGTGCTGTATCCCTGCTGTGCCTGTGCTGTGTTCCTGCTGTGTCTGTGCTGTATCCCTGCTGTGTCTGTGCTGTGTTCCTGCTGTGTCTGTGCTGTATCTCTGCTGTGTTTGTGCTGTGTTCTGCCGTGTTTGTGCTGTGTTCCTGCCGTGTTTGTGCTGTGTCAGTTCTGTATCCCTGCTGTGTCTGTGCTGTATCTCTGCTGTGTTTGTGCTGTGTTCCTGCCGTGTTTGTGCTGTGTTCCTGCCGTGTTTGTGCTGTGTCAGTTCTGTATCCCTGCTGTGTCTGTGTTGTATCCTTGCCGTGTCTGTGCTGTGTTCCTGCTGTGTCTGTGCTGTAATTCTGCTGTGTCTGTGCTGTGTTCCTCTCGTGTTTGTGCTGTGTTCCTGCCGTGTTTGTGCTGTGTCAGTTCTGTATCCCTGCTGTGTCTGTGCTGTGTTCCTGCCGTGTCTGTGCTGTGTTCCTGCCGTGTCTGTGCTGTGTTACTGCTGTGTCTGTGCTGTGTCTGTGCTGTGTTCCTGCTGTGTCTGTGCAGTATCCCTGCTGTGTTTGTGCTGTATCCCTGCTGTGTTTGTGCTGTATCCCTGCAGAGTCTGTGCTGTGTTCCTGCTGTGTCTGTGCTGTATTCCTGCTGTGTCTGTGCTGTGTTCCTGCTGTGTCTGTGCTGTATTCCTGCTGTGTTTATGCTGTACCCCTGATGTGACTGTGCTGTGTTCCTGCTGTGTCGGTGTTGTATCCCTGCTGTGTCTGTGCTGTATCCCTGCTGTGTCTGTGCTGTTTACCTGCAGAGTCTGTGCTGTGTCTGTGCTGGGTTCCTGCTGTATTCCTGCTGTGTCTGGGCCGTATTCCTGCTCTGTCTGTGCTGTGTTCCTGCTGTGTCTGTGCTGTTTACCTGCAGAGTCTGTGCTGTGTCAGTGCTGTGTTCCTGCTGTGTTTATGCTGTATCCCTGCTGTGTCTGTGCTGTGTTCCTGCTGTGTCTGTGCTGTGTTCCTGCTGTGTCTGTGCTGTGTTCCTGCTGTGTCTGTGCTGTATTCCTGCTGCGTCTGTGCTGTGTTCCTGCTGTATCCCTGATTTGTCTGTGCTGTGTTCCTGCTGTGTCTGCGCTGTATCCCTGCTGTGTTTGTGCTGTATCCCTGCTGTGTTTGTGCTGTATCCCTGCTGTGTTTGTGCTGTATCCCTGCTGTGTCTGTGCTGTGTTCCTGCTGTGTCTGTGCTGTGTTCCTGCTGTGTCTGCGCTGTGTTCCTGCCGTGTCTGCGCTGTGTTCCTGCCGTGTCTGTGCTGTGTTCCTGCCGTGTCTGTGCTGTGTTCCTGCCGTGTCTGTGCAGTGTTCCTGCCGTGTCTGTGCTGTGTTCCTGCCGTGTCTGTGCTGTATCCCTGCCGTGTCTGTGCTGTATCCCTGATGTGTCTGTGCTGTGTTCCTGCTGTGTCTGTGCTGTGTTCCTGCTGTGTCTGTGCTGTATCCCTGCTGTGTCTGTGCTGTATCCCTGCTGTGTCTGTGCTGTATCCCTGCTGTGTCTGTGCTGTATTTCTGCCGTGTTTGTGCTGTGTTCCTGCCGTGTTTGTGTTGTGTCAGTTCTGTATCCCTGCTGTGTCTGTGTTGTATCCCTGCCGTGTCTGTGCTGTGTTCCTGCTGTGTCTGTGCTGTAATTCTGCTGTGTCTGTACTGTGGTCCTGCCGTGTTTGTGCTGTGACAGTTCTGTATCCCTGCTGTGTCTGTGCTGTATTTCTGCTGTGTCTGTACTGTGTTCCTCCTGTGTTTATGCTGTACCCCTGCTGTGACTGTGCTGTGTTCCTGCTGTGTCAGTGCTGTGTTCCTGCTGTGTCTGTGCTGTATTCCTGCTGTGTTTATGCTGTATCCCTGATGTGACTGTGCTGTGTTCCTGCTGTGTCTTGTGCTGTGTTCCTGCTGTGTCAGTGCTGTGTTCCTGCTGTGTCAGTGCTGTGTTCCTGCTGTGTCTGTGCAGTATCCCTGCTGTGTTTGTGCTGTATCCCTGGTGTGTCTGTGCTGTGTTACTGCTGTGTCTGTGCTGTGTTCTTGCTGTGTCTGTGCTGTATTCCTGCTGTGTCTGTGCTGTGATCCTGCGGTGTCTGTGCTGTATTCCTGCTGTGTTTATGCTGTACCCCTGATGTGACTGTGCTGTGTTCCTGCTGTGTCTGTGTTGTATCCCTGCTGTGTCTGTGCTGTATCCCTGCTGTGTCTGTGCTGTGTTCCTGCTGTGTCTGTGCTATTTACCTGCAGAGTCTGTGCTGTGTCTGTGCTGTGTTCCTGCTGTATTCCTGCTGTGTCTGTGCTGTGTTCCTGCTGTGTTTATGCTGTATCCCTGATGTGTCTGTGCTGTGTTCCTGCTGTGTCTGTGCTGTGTTCCTGCTGTGTCTGTGCTGTGTTCTGCTGTGTCTGTGCTGTGTTCCTGCTGTGTCTGTGCTGTGTTCCTGCTGTGTCTGTGCTGTATTCCTGCTGTGTTTATGCTGTATCCCTGATGTGTCTGTGCTGTGTTCCTGCTGTGTCTGCACTGTATCCCTGCTGTGTTTGTGCTGTATCCCTGCTGTGTTTGTGCTGTATCCCTGCTGTGTTTGTGCTGTATCCCTGCTGTGTCTGTGCTGTGTTCCTGCTGTGTCTGTGCTGTGTTCCTGCTGTGTCAGTGTTGTGTTCCTGCTGTGTCTGTGCTGTATTCCTGCTGTGTTTATGCTTTATCCCTGATGTGACTGTGCTGTGTTCCTGCTGTATCTGTGCTGTGTTCCTGCTGTGTCTGTGTTGTATCCCTGCCGTGTCTGCGCTGTGTTACTGCCGTGTCTGCGCTGTGTTACTGCCGTGTCTGCGCTGTGTTACTGCCGTGTCTGCGCTGTGTTACTGCCGTGTCTGCGCTGTGTTCCTGCCGTGTCTGCGCTGTGTTCCTGCTGTGTCTGTGTAGTGTTTCTGCTGTGTCTGTGCTGTGTCCCTGCAGTGTCTGTGCTGTGTTCCTGCCGTGTCTGTGCTGTGTTCCTGCCGTGTCTGTGCTGTGTTCCTGCCGTGTCTGTGCTGTGTCTGTGCTGTATCCCTGCTGTGTCTGTGCTGTATCCGTGCTGTGTCTATGCTGTGTTTCTGCTGTGTCTGTGCTGTGTTCCTGCTGTGTCTGTGCTGTATATCTGCTGTTTTTGTGCTGTGTTCCTGCCGTGTCTGCGCTGTGTTCCTGCCGTGTCTGCGCTGTGTTCCTGCTGTGTCTGTGCTGTGTTCCTGCTGTGTCTGTGCTGTGTTTCTGCTGTGTCTGTGTAGTGTTTCTGCTGTGTCTGTGCTGTGTCCCTGCAGTGTCTGTGCTGTGTTCCTGCCGTGTCTGTGCTGTGTTCCTGCCGTGTCTGTGCTGTGTCTGTGCTGTATCCCTGCTGTGTCTGTGCTGTATCCCTGCTGTGTCTATGCTGTGTTTCTGCTGTGTCTGTGCTGTGTTCCTGCTGTGTCTGTGCTGTATATCTGCTGTTTTTGTGCTGTGTTCCTGCCGTGTTTGTGCTGTGTCAGTTTTGTATCCCTGCAGTGTCTGTGTTGTATCCCTGCCGTGTCTGTGCAGTGTTGCTGCTGTGTCTGTGCTGTGTTCCTGTCGTGTTTGTGCGGTGTTCCTGCCGTGTTTGTGCTGTGTCAGTTCTGTATCCCTGCTGTGTCTGTGCTGTATTTCTGCTGTGTCTGTACTGTGTTCCTGCTGTGTTTGTGTGGTGTCAGTTCTGTATCACTGCTGTGTCTGTGCTGTATTTCTGCTGTGTCTGTACTGTGTTTCTGCTGTGTTTATGCTGTATCCCTGATGTGACTGTGCTGTGTTCCTGCTGTGTCTGTGCTGTATCCCTGCTGTGTCTGTGCTGTATTTCTGCTGTGTCTGTGCTGTGTTCCTGCTGTGTCAGTGTTGTGTTCCTGCTGTGTCAGTGTTGTGTTCCTGCTGTGTCTGTGCTGTATTCCTGCTGTGTTTATGCTTTATCCCTGATGTGACTGTGCTGTGTTCCTGCTGTATCTGTGCTGTGTTCCTGCTGTGTCTGTGTTGTATCCCTGCCGTGTCTGCGCTGTGTTCCTGCCGTGTCTGCGCTGTGTTCCTGCCGTGTCTGCGCTGTGTTCCTGCTGTGTCTGTGCTGTGTTTCTGCTGTGTCTGTGTCGTGTTTCTGCTGTGTCTGTGCTGTGTCCCTGCAGTGTCTGTGCTGTGTTCCTGCCGTGTCTGTGCTGTGTTCCTGCCGTGTCTGTGCTGTGTTCCTGCTGTGTCTGTGCTGTATCCCTGCTGTGTCTGTGCTGTATCCCTGCTGTGTCTATGCTGTGTTTCTGCTGTGTCTGTGCTGTGTTCCTGCTGTGTCTGTGCTGTATTTCTGCTGTTTTTGTGCTGTGTTCCTGCCGTGTTTGTGCTGTGTCAGTTCTGTATCCCTGCAGTGTCTGTGTTGTATCCGTGCCGTGTCTGTGCTGTATTTCTGCTGTGTCTGTGCTGTGTTCCTGCTGTGTTGGTGCTGTATCCCTGCTGTGTCTGTGCTGTGTTCCTGCTGTGTCTGTGCTGTGTTCCTGCTGTGTCTGTGCTGTGTTCCTGCTGTGTCTGTGTTGTATCCCTGCCGTGTCTGTACTGTGTTCCTGCTGTGTTTGTGTTGTATCCCTGCCGTGTCTGTGCTGTATTTCTGCTGTGTCTGTGCTGTGTTCCTGCTGTGTTTGTGCTGTATCCCTGCTGTGTCTGTGCTGTGTTCCTGCTGTGTCTGTGCTGTGTTCCTGCTGTGTCTGTGCTGTGTCTGTGTTGTATCCCTGCCATGTCTGTACTGTGTTCCTGCTGTGTTTGTGCTGTATCCCTGCTGTGTCTGTGCTGTGTTCCTGCTGTGTCTGTGCTGTGTTCCTGCTGTGTCTGTGCTGTGTTACTGCTGTGTCTGAGTAGTGTTTCTGCTGTGTGTGTGCTGTATCCCTGCAGTGTCTGTGCTGTGTTCCTGCCGTGTCTGTGCTGTGTTCCTGCTGTGTCTGTGCTGTGTTCCTGCTGTGTCTGTGCTGTGTTCCTGCTGTGTCTGTGTTGTATCCCTGCCATGTCTGTACTGTGTTCCTGCTGTGTTTATGCTGTATCCCTGATGTGACTGTGCTGTGTTCCTGCTGTGTTTGTGCTGTATCCCTGCTGTGTCTGTGCTGTGTTCCTGCTGTGTCTGTGCTGTGTTCCTGCTGTGTCTGTGCTGTGTTACTGTTGTGTCTGTGTAGTGTTTCTGCTGTGTCTGTGCTGTATCCCTGCAGTGTCTGTGCTGTGTTCCTGCCATGTTTGTGCTGTGTTCCTGCCGTGTTTGTGCTGTGTCAGTTCTGTATCCCTGCTGTGTCTGTGCTATATTTCTGCTGTGTCTGTACTGTGTTCCTGCTGTGTTTGTGCTGTGTCAGTTCTGTATCCCTGGTGTGTCTGTGCTGTGTTCCTGCTGTGTCTATGCTGTGTTCCTGCTGTGTCTATGCTGTATCCCTGCTGTGTCTGTGCTGTATTTCTGCTGTGTCTGTGCTGTATTTCTGCTGTGTCTGTGCTGTGTTCCTGCTGTGTCTGTGCTGTGTTCCTGCTGTGTCTGTGCTGTATCCCTGCTGTGTCTGTGCTGTGTTCCTGCTGTGTCTGTGCTGTATTCCTGCTGTGTCTGTGCTGTGTTCCTGCTGTGTGTGTGCTGTGTTCCTGTTGTGTCTGTGCTGTGTTCCTGCTGCGTCTGTGCTGTGTTCCTGCTGTGTCTGTGTTGTATCCCTGCCGTGTCTGTGCTGTGTTCCTGCTGTGTCTGTGCTGTGTTCCTGCTCCGTCTGTGTTGTATCCCTGCCGTGTCTGTACTGTGTTCCTGCTGTGTTTGTGTTGTATCCCTGCTGTGTCTGTGCTGTGTTCCTGCTGTGTCTGTGCTGTGTTCCTGCTGTGTCTGTGCTGTATCCCTGCTGTGTCTGTGCTGTATATCTGCTGTGTCTGTACTGTGTTGCTGCCATGTTTGTGCTGTGTTCCTGCCGTGTTTGTGCTGTGTCAGTTCTGTATCCCTGCTGTGTCTGTGCTGTATTTCTGCTGTGTCTGTACTGTGTTCCTGCCGTGTTTGTGCTGTGTCAGTTCTGTATCCCTGCTGTGTCTGTGCTGTATTTCTGCCATGTCTGTGCTGTGTTCCTGCTGTGTCTATGCTGTGTTCCTAATGTGTCTGTGCTGGTATTCCTGCTGTGTCTGTGCTGTGTTCCTGCAGTGTCTATGCTGTATCCCTGCTGTGTCTATGCTATGTTCCTGCTGTGTCTGTGCTGTGTTCCTACTGTGTCTGTGCTGTATCCCTGCTGTGTCTGTGTTGTATCCCTGCTGTGTCTGTGCTGTGTTCCTGCTGTGTCTGTGCTGTGTTCCTGCTGTGCCTGTGCTGTTTACCTTCAGAGTCTGTGCTGTGTCTGTGCTGTGTTCCTGCTGTGTCTGTGCTGTATTCCTGCTGTGTCTGTGCTGTATTCCTGCTGTGTCTGTGCTGTGTTCCTGCTGTGTCTGTGCTGTTTAGCTGCAGAGTCTGTGCTGTACCCCTGATGTGATTGTGCTGTATTCCTGCTGTGTTTGTGCTGTATCCCTGCATTGTCTGTACTGTGTTCCTGCTGTGTCTGTGCTGTGTTCCTCCTGTGTCTGTGCTGTGTTCCTCCTGTGTCTGTGCTGTGTTCCTGCTGTGTCTGTGTTGTATCCCTGTTGTGTTTGTGCTGTATCCCTGCATTGTCTGTACTGTGTTCCTGCTGTGTCTGTGCTGTGTTCCTCCTGTGTCTGTGCTGTGTTCCTCCTGTGTCTGTGCTGTGTTCCTCCTGTGTCTGTGCTGTGTTCCTGCTGTGTCTGTGCTGTGTTCCTGCTGTGTGTGTGCTGTGTTCCTGCTGTGTCTGTGCTGTATTCCTGCTGTATTTATGCTGTATCCCTGATGTGACTGTGCTGTGTTCCTGCTGTGTGACTGTGCTGTGTTCCTGCTGTGTGTGGGTGCTGTGTTCCTGCTGTGTCTGTGCTGTGTTCCTGCTGTGTCTGTGCTGTGTTCCTGCTGTGTGATTGTGCTGTGTTCCTGCTGTGTGTGGGTGCTGTGTTCCTGCTGTGTCTGTGCTGTGTTCCTGCTGTGTCTGTGCTGTGTTCCTGCTGTGTGACTGTGCTGTGTTCCTGCTGTGTGTGGGTGCTGTGTTTCTGCTGTGTCTGTGCTGTGTTCCTGCTGTGTCTGTGTTGTATCCCTGCCGTGTTTGTGCAGTGTTCCTGCCGTGTCTGTGCTGTGTTACTGCTGTGTCTGTGCTGTGTTCCTGCTGTGTCTGTGCTGTGATCCTGCTGTGTTCCTGCTGTGTCTGTGCTGTGTTCCTGCTGTGTCTGTGCTGTGTTCCTGCCGTGTTTGTGCTGTGTTCCTGCCGTGTTTGTGCTGTGTCAGTTCTGTATCCCTGCCGTGTCTGTGCTGTGTTCCTGCTGTGTCTGTGCTGTAATTCTGCTGTGTCTGTGCTGTGTTCCTGCCGTGTGTGTGCTGTCTTCCTGCCGTGTTTGTGCTGTGTCAGTTCTGTATCCCTGCTGTGTCTGTGCTGTGTTTCTGCTGTGTCTGTACTGTGTTCCTGCCGTGTTTGTGCTGTGTTCCTGCCGTGTTTGTGCTGTGTCAGTTCTGTATCCCTGCTGTGTCTGTGCTGTATTTCTTATGTGTCTGTACTGTGTTTCTGCTGTGTTTGTGCTGTATCCCTGCTGTGTCTGTGCTGTGTTCCTGCTGTGTTTGTGCTGTGTTCCTGCCGTGTTTGTGCTGTGTCAGTTCTGTATCCCTGCTGTGTCTGTGCTGTGTTCCTGCTGTGTCTCGTGCTGTGTTCCTGCTGTGTCTGTGCTGTGTGCCTGCCGTGTTTGTGCTGTGTTCCTGCTGTGTTTGTGCTGTGTCAGTTCTGTATCCCTGCTGTGTCTGTGCTGTGTTCCTGCTGTGTCTGTGCTGTAATTCTGCTGTGTCTGTGCTGTGTTCCTGCCGTGTTCCTGCCGTGTTTGTGCTGTGTTTGTGCTGTGTCTGTGCTGTGTTCCTGCCGTGTTTGTGCTGTGTTCCTGCTGTGTCTGCGCTGTATTCCTGCTGTGTTTATGCTGTACCCCTGATGTGACTGTGCTGTGTTCCTGCTGTGTCAGTGCTGTGTTCCTGCTGTGTCAGTGCTGTGTTCCTGCTGTGTCTGTGCTGTGTTCCTGCTGTGTCTGTGCTGTATGCCTGATGTGACTGTGCTGTGTTCCTGCTGTGTTTGTGCTGTATCCCTGCTTTGTCTGCGCTGTGTTACTGCTGTGTCTGTGCTGTGTTCCTGCTGTGTCTGTGCTGTATCCCTGCTGTGTCTGTGCTGTTTTCCCGCTGTGTCTGTGCTGTGTTCCTGCTGTGTCTGTGCTGTGTTCCTGCTGTGTGTGTGCTGTGTTCCTGCTGTGTGTGTGCTGTATTCCTGCTGTGTGTGTGCTGTATTCCTGCTTTGTCTGTGCTGTATTCCTGCTGTGTGTGTGCTGTGTTCCTGCTGTGTCTGTGCTGTATCCCTGCTGTGTCTGTGTTGTTTTCCTGCTGTGTCTGTGCTGTATCCCTGCTGTTTCTGTGCTGTGTTCCTGCTGTGTCTGTGCTGTATCCCTGCTGTGTCTGTGCTGTATCCCTGCTGTTTCTGTGCTGTATCCCTGCTGTTTCTGTGCTGTATCCCTGCTGTGTCTGTGCTGTATCCCTGCTGTGCCTGTGCTGTGTTCCTGCTGTGTCTGTGCTGTATCCCTGCTGTGTCTGTGCTGTGTTCCTGCTGTGTCTGTGCTGTATTTCTGCTGTGTTTGTGCTGTGTTCCTGCTGTGTGTGTGCTATGTTCCTGCTGTGTTCCGGCTGTTTCCGTGCTGTGTTCCTGCTGTGTCTGTGCTGTGTTCCTGCCGTTTCTGTGCTGCATCCCTGCTGTGTCTGTGCTGTATCCCTGCTGTGCCTGTGCTGTATTCCTGCTGTGCCTGTGCTGTATCCCTGCTGTGTCTGTGCTGTGTTCCTGCTGTGTCTGTGCTGTGTTCCTGCTGTGTCTGTGCTGTATTCGTGCTGTGTCTGTGCTGTGTTCCTGCCGTTTCTGTGCTGTATCCCTGCTGTGTCTGTGCTGTATCCCTGCCGTGTTCCTGCCGTGTTTGTGCTGTGTCAGTTCTGTATCCCTGCTGTGTCTGTGTTGTGTTCCTGCTGTGTTCCTGCCGTGTTTGTGCTGTGTCAGTTCTGTATCCCTGCCGTGTCTGTGCTGTGTTCCTGCCGTGTCTGTGCTGTGTTCCTGCCGTGTCTGTGCTGTGTTCCTGCTGTGTCTGTGCTGTGTTCCTGCTGTGTCTATGCTGTGTTCCTGCTGTGTTTGTGCTGTATCCCTGCTGTGTCTGCACTGTGTTACTGCTGAGTCCGGGCTGTGTCTGTGCTGTGTTCCTGCTGTGTCTGTGCAGTATCCCTGCTGTGTTTGTGCTGTATCCCTGCAGAGTCTGTGCTGTGTTCCTGCTGTGTCTGTGCTGTATTCCTGCTGTGTTTATGCTGTACCCCTGATGTGACTGTGCTGTGTTCCTGCTGTGTCTGTGTTGTATCCCTGCTGTGTCTGTGCTGTATCCCTGCTGTGTCTGTGCTGTGTTCCTGCTGTGTCTGTTCTGTATTCCTGCTGTGTTTATGCTGTACCCCTGATGTGACTGTGCTGTGTTCCTGCTGTGTCTGTGTTGTATCCCTGCTGTGTCTGTGCTGTATCCCTGCTGTGTCTGTGCTGTTTACCTGCAGAGTCTGTGCTGTGTCTGTGCTGTGTTCCTGCTGTGTTTATGCTGTATCCCTGCTGTGTCTGTGCTGTTTTCCTGCAGAGTCTGTGCTGTGTCAGTGCTGTGTGCCTGCTGTGTTTATGCTGTATCCCTGCTGTGTCTGTGCTGTGTTCCTGCTGTATCTGTGCTGTGTTCCTGCTGTGTCTGTGCTGTATTCCTGCTGTGTCTGTGCTGTGTTCCTGCTGTATCCCTGATTTGTCTGTGGTGTGTTCCTGCTGTGTCTGCGCTGTATCCCTGCTGTGTTTGTGCTGTATCCCTGCTGTGTTTGTGCTGTATCCCTGCTGTGTCTGTGCTGTGTTCCTGCTGTGTCTGTGCTGTGTTCCTGCTGTGTCTGTGCTGTGTTCCTGCTGTGTCTGTGCTGTGTTCCTACTGTGTCTGCGCTGTGTTCCTGTCGTGTCTGTGCTGTGTTCCTGCCGTGTCTGTGCTGTGTTCCTGCCGTGTCTGTGCTGTGTTCCTGCCGTGTTTGTGCAGTGTTCCTGCCGTGTCTGTGCTGTGTTACTGCTGTGTCTGTGTAGTGTTTCTGCTGTGTCTGTGCTGTGTCCCCGCAGTGTCTGTGCTGTGTACCTGCCGTGTCTGTGCTGTGTTCCTGCCGTGTCTGTGCTCTATCCCTGCTGTGTCTGTGCTGTATCCCTGCTGTGTCTGTGCTGTGTTCCTGCTGTGTCTGTGCTGTGTTCCTGCTGTGTCTGTGCTGTATCCCTGCTGTGTCTGTGCTGTGTACCTGCTGTGTCTGTGCTGTATTTCTGCCGTGTTTGTGCTGTGTTCCTGCCGTGTTTGTGTTGTGTCAGTTCTGTATCCCTGCTGTGTCTGTGTTGTATCCCTGCCGTGTCTGTGCTGTGTTCCTGCCGTGTTTGTGCTGTGTTCCTGCCGTGTTTGTGCTGTGTCAGTTCTGTATATCTGCTGTGTCTGTGCTGTATTTCTGCTGTGTCTGTACTGTGTTCCTGCTGTGTTTGTGCTGTGTCAGTTCTGTATCCCTGCTGTGTCTGTGCTGTATTTCTGCTGTGTCTGTACTGTGTTCCTGCTGTGTTTGTGCTGTGTCAGTTGTGTATCCCTGCTGTGTCTGTGCTGTATTTCTGCTGTGTCTGTACTGTGTTCCTGCTGTGTTTGTGCTGTGTCAGTTCTGTATCCCTGCTGTGTCTGTGCTGTATTTCTGCTGTGTCTGTACTGTGTTTCTGCTGTGTTTATGCTGTATCCCTGATGTGACAGTGCTGTGTTCCTGCCGTGTTTGTGCTGTGTCTGTGCTGTATCCCTGCTGTGTCTGTGCTGTATTTCTGCTGTGTCTGTACTGTATCCCTGTTGTGTTTGTGCTGTATCCCTGCGATGTCTGTACTGTGTTCCTGCTGTGTTTGTGCTGTATCCCTGCTGTGTCTGTGCTGTGTTCCTGCCGTGTCTGCGCTGTGTTCCTGCCGTGTCTGCGCTGTGTTCCTGCTGTGTCTGCGCTGTATTCCTGCCGTGTTTGTGCTGTGTCAGTTCTGTATCCCTGCTGTGTCTGTGCTGTATTTCTGCTGTGTCTGTACTGTGTTCCTGCTGTGTTTGAGCTGTGTCAGTTGTGTATCCCTGCTGTGTCTGTGCTGTATTTCTGCTGTGTCTGTACTGTGTTCCTGCTGTGTTTGTGCTGTGTCAGTTCTGTATCCCTGCTGTGTCTGTGCTGTATTTCTGCTGTGTCTGTACTGTGTTTCTGCTGTGTTTATGCTGTATCCCTGATGTGACAGTGCTGTGTTCCTGCCGTGTTTGTGCTGTGTCTGTGCTGTATCCCTGCTGTGTCTGTGCTGTATTTCTGCTGTGTCTGTACTGTATCCCTGTTGTGTTTGTGCTGTATCCCTACGATGTCTGTACTGTGTTCCTGCTGTGTTTGTGCTGTATCCCTGCTGTGTCTGTGCTGTGTTCCTGCCGTGTCTGCGCTGTGTTCCTGCTGTGTCTGCGCTGTATTCCTGCTGTGTTTATGCTGTACCCCTGATGTGACTGTGCTGTGTTCCTGCTGTGTCAGTGCTGTGTTCCTGCTGTGTCTGTGCTGTGTTCCTGCTGTGTCTGTGCTGTATCCCTGATGTGACTGTGCTGTGTTCCTGCTGTGTTTGTGCTGTATCCCTGCTTTGTCTGCGCTGTGTTACTGCTGTGTCTGTGCTGTGTTCCTGCTGTGCCTGTGTAGTGTTTCTGCTGTGTCTGTGCTGTGTTCCCGCTGTGTCTGTGCTGTGTTCCTGCTGTGTGTGTGCTGTGTTCCTGCTGTGTGTGTGCTGTGTTCCTGCTGTGTGTGTGCTGTATTCCTGCTGTGTGTGTGCTGTATTCCTGCTTTGTCTGTGCTGTATTCCTGCTGTGTCTGTGCTGTATCCCTGCTGTGTCTGTGCTGTTTTCCTGCTGTGTCTGTGCTGTTTTCCTGCTGTGTCTGCGCTGTGTTCCTGCTGTGTCTGTGCTATATCCCTGCTGTTTCTGTGCTGTATCCCTGCTGTGTCTGTGCTGTATCCCTGCTGTGCCTGTGCTGTGTTCCTGCTGTGTCTGTGCTGTATCCCTGCTGTGTCTGTGCTGTGTTCCTGCTGTGTCTGTGCTGTATTTCTGCTGTGTTTGTGCTGTGTTCCTGCTGTGTGTGTGCTATGTTCCTGCTGTGTTCCGGCTGTTTCCGTGCTGTGTTCCCGCTGTGTCTGTGCTGTGTTCCTGCCGTGTCTGCGCTGTGTTCCTGCCGTGTCTGCGCTGTGTTCCTGCCGTGTCTGCGCTGTGTTCCTGCCGTGTCTGTGCTGTGTTCCTGCCGTGTCTGTGCTGTGTTCCTGCTGTGTCTGTGTAGTGTTTCTGCTGTGTCTGTGCTGTGTTCCTGCCGTGTCTGTGCTGTGTTCCTGCCGTGTCTGTGCTGTGTTCCTGCTGTGTCTGTGCTGTATTTCTGCTGTGTTTGTGCTGTGTACCTGCTGTGTCTGTGCTGTGTTCCTGCTGTGTCTGTGCTGTAATTCTGCTGTGTCTGTGCTGTGTTCCTGCTGTGTTTGTGCTGTGTTCCTGCCGTGTTTGTGCTGTGTCAGTTCTGTATCCCTGCTGTGTCTGTGCTGTATTTCTGCTGTGTCTGTGCTGTGTTCCTGCTGTGTCTGTACTGTGTTCCTGCCATGTTTGTGCTGTGTCAGTTCTGTATCCCTGCTGTGTCAGTTCTGTATCCCTGCCATGTCTGTGCTGTATTTCTGCTGTGTCTGTACTGTGTTCCTACTGTGTCTGTGCTGTCTTCCTGCTGTGTCCGTCCTGTATTCCTGCTGTGTCTGTGCTGTATCCCTGCTGTGTCTGTGCTGTGTTCCTGCTGTGTCTGTGCGGTATTTCTGCTGTGTCTGTACTGTGGTCCTGCCGTGTTTGTGCTGTGTCAGTTCTGTATCCCTGCTCTGTCAGTTCTGTATCCCTGCCATGTCTGTGCTGTATTTCTGCTGTGTCTGTACTGTGTTCCTACTGTGTCTGTGCTGTCTTCCTGCTGTGTCCGTCCTGTATTCCTGCTGTGTCTGTGCTGTATCCCTGCTGTGTCTGTGCTGTGTTCCTGCTGTGTCTGTGCTGTATTTCTGCTGTGTCTGTACTGTGTTCCTACTGTGTCTGTGCTGTCTTCCTGCTGTGTCCGTCCTGTATTCCTGCTGTGACTGTGCTGTGTTCCTGCTGTGTCAGTGCTGTGTTCCTGCTGTGTCTGTGCTGTATTTCTGCTGTGTTTATGCTGTATCCCTGATGTGACTGTGCTGTGTTCCTGCTGTGTCTTGTGCTGTGTTCCTGCTGTGTCAGTGCTGTGTTCCTGCTGTGTCTGTGCAGTATCCCTGCTGTGTTTGTGCTGTATCCCTGGTGTGTCTGCGCTGTGTTACTGCTGTGTCTGTGCTGTGTTCTTGCTGTGTCTGTGCTGTATTCCTGCTGTGTTTATGCTGTACCCCTGATGTGACTGTGCTGTGTTCCTGCTGTGTCTGTGCTGTGTTCCTGCTGTGTCTGTGCTGTATTCCTGCTGTGTTTATGCTGTACCCCTGATGTGACTGTGCTGTGTTCCTGCTGTGTCTGTGCTGTGTTCCTGCTGTGTCTGTGCTGTATTCCTGCTGTGTCAGTGCTGTGTTCCTGCTGTGTCTGTGCTGTTTACCTGCAGAGTCTGTGCTGTGTCTGTGCTGTGTTCCTGCTGTATTCCAGCTGTGTCTGTGCTGTGTTCCTGCTGTGTTTATGCTGTATCCCTGATGTGTCTGTGCTGTGTTCCTGCTGTGTCTGTGCTGTGTTCTGCTGTGTCTGTGCTGTGTTCCTGCTGTGTCTGTGCTGTGTTCCTGCTGTGTCTGTGCTGTATCCCTGCTGTGTTTGTGCTGTATCCCTGCTGTGTTTGTGCTGTATCCCTGCTGTGTCTGTGCTGTGTTCCTGCTGTGTCAGTGTTGTGTTCCTGCTGTGTCTGTGCTGTATTCCTGCTGTGTTTATGCTTTATCCCTGATGTGACTGTGCTGTGTTCCTGCTGTATCTGTGCTGTGTTCCTGCTGTGTCTGTGTTGTATCCCTGCCGTGTCTGCGCTGTGTTTCTGCCGTGTCTGCGCTGTGTTCCTGCCGTGTCTGCGCTGTGTTCCTGCTGTGTCTGTGCTGTGTTTCTGCTGTGTCTGTGTAGTGTTTCTGCTGTGTCTGTGCTGTGTCCCTGCAGTGTCTGTGCTGTGTCCCTGCAGTGTCTGTGCTGTGTTCCTGCTGTGTCTGTGCTGTGTTCCTGCCGTGTCTGTGCTGTGTTCCTGCCGTGTCTGTGCTGTATCCCTGCTGTGTCTGTGCTGTGTTCCTGCTGTGTCTGTGCTGTGTTCCTGCTGTGTCTGTGCTGTGTTCCTGCTGTGTCTGTGCTGTGTTCCTGCTGTGTCTGTGCTGTGTTCCTGCTGTGTCAGTGTTGTGTTCCTGCTGTGTCTGTGCTGTATTCCTGCTGTGTTTATGCTTTATCCCTGATGTGACTGTGCTGTGTTCCTGCTGTGTCAGTGTTGTGTTCCTGCTGTGTCTGTGCTGTATTCCTGCTGTGTTTATGCTTTATCCCTGATGTGACTGTGCTATGTTCCTGCTGTATCTGTGCTGTGTTCCAGCTGTGTCTGTGTTGTATCCCTGCCGTGTCTGCGCTGTGTTCCTGCCGTGTTTGCGCTGTGTTCCTGCTGTGTCTGTGTTGTATCCCTGCCGTGTCTGCGCTGTGTTCCTGCCGTGTCTGCGCTGTGTTCCTGCTGTGTCTGTGCTGTGTTTCTGCTGTGTCTGTGTAGTGTTTCTGCTGTGTCTGTGCTGTGTCCCTGCAGTGTCTGTGCTGTGTTCCTGCTGTGTCTGTTCTGTGTTCCTGCCGTGTCTGTGCTGTGTTCCTGCTGTGTCTGTGCTGTGTTCCTGCTGTGTCTGTGCTGTATCCCTGCTGTGTCTGTGCTGTGTTCCTGCTGTGTCTGTGCTGTGTTCCTGCTGTGTCTGTGCTGTAATTCTGCTGTGTCTGTGCTGTGTTCCTCTCGTGTTTGTGCTGTGTTCCTGCCGTGTTTGTGCTGTGTCAGTTCTGTATCCCTGCTGTGTCTGTGTTGTGTTCCTGCTGTGTTCCTGCCGTGTTTGTGCTGTGTCAGTTCTGTATCCCTGCAGTGTCTGTGTTGTATCCCTGCCATGTCTGTGCAGTGTTGCTGCTGTGTCTGTGCTGTGTTCCTGTCGTGTTTGTGCTGGGTTCCTGCCGTGTTTGTGCTGTGTCAGTTCTGTATCCCTGCTGTGTCTGTGCTGTATTTCTGCTGTGTCTGTACTGTGTTCCTGCTGTGTTTGTGTTGTGTCAGTTCTGTATCCCTGCTGTGTCTGTGCTGTATTTCTGCTGTGTCTGTACTGTGTTTCTGCTGTGTCTGTGCTGTATCCCTGCTGTGTCTGTGCTGTGTTCCTGCTGTGTCTGTGCTGTATCCCTGCTGTGTCTGTGCTGTGTTCCTGCTCTGTCTGTGCTGTATCCCTGCTCTGTCTGTGCTGTATCCCTGCTGTGTCTGTGCTGTATCCCTGCTGTGTCTGTGCTGTGTTCCTGCTGTGTCTGTGCTGTGTTCCTGCTGTGTTTGTGCTGTGTTCCTGCTGTGTTTGTGCTGTATCCCTGCTGTGTTTGTGCTGTGTTCCTGCTGTGTCTGTGCTGTGTTCCTGTTGTGTCTGTGCTGTGTTCCTGCTGTGTCTGTGCTGTGTTCCTGCTGTGTCTGTGTTGTATCCCTGCCGTGTCTGTGCTGTGTTCCTGCTGTGTCTGTGCTGTGTTCCTGCTGTGTCTGTGTTGTATCCCTGCCGTGTCTGTACTGTGTTCCTGCTGTGTCTGTGCTGTGTTCCTGCTGTGTCTGTGCTGTGTTCCTGCTGTGTCTGTGCTGTATCCCTGCTGTGTCTGTGCTGTATTTCTGCTGTGTCTGTACTGTGTTCCTGCCGTGTTTGTGCTGTGTCAGTTCTGTATCCCTGCTGTGTCTGTGCTGTATTTCTGCTGTGTCTGTACTGTGTTCCTGCCGTGTTTGTGCTGTGTGAGTTCTGTATCCCTGCTGTGTCTGTGCTGTATTTCTGCCGTGTCTGTGCTGTGTTCCTGCAGTGTCTATGCTGTATCCCTGCTGTGTCTATGCTATGTTCCTGCTGTGTCTGTGCTGTGTTCCTACTGTGTCTGTGCTGTATCCCTGCTGTGTCTGTGCTGTATCCCTGCTGTGTCTGTGTTGTATCCCTGCTGTGTCTGTGCTGTGTTCCTGCTGTGTCTGTGCTGTGTTCCTGCTGTGCCTGTGCTGTTTACCTTCAGAGTCTGTGCTGTGTCTGTGCTGTGTTCCTGCTGTGTCTGTGCTGTATTCCTGCTGTGTCTGTGCTGTGTTCCTGCTGTGTCTGTGCTGTTTAGCTGCAGACTCTGTGCTGTACCCCTGATGTGACTGTGCTGTATCCCTGCTGTGTCTGTGCTGTATCCCTGATGTGTCTGTGTTGTATCCCTGCTGTGTCTGTGCTGTATCCCTGCTGTGTCTGTGCTGTGTTCCTGCTGTGTCTGTACTGTGTTCCTGCTGTGTCTGTGCTGTTTACCTGCAGAGATTGTGCTGTGTTCCTGCTGTGTGTGTGCTGTGTTCCTGCTGTGTGTGTGCTGTGTTCCTGCTGTGTCAGTGCTATGTTCCTGCTGTGTGTGTGCTGTGTTCCTCCTGTATCTGTGCTGTGTTCCTGCTGTGTCAGTGCTGTATTCCTGCTGTGTCTGTGCTGTGTTCCTGCTGTGTCTGTGCTGTTTACCTGCAGAGCCTGTGCTGTGTCTGTGCTGTGTTCCTGCTGTGTCTTTGCTGTGTTCCTGCTGTGTCTGCGCTCTATCCCTGTTGTGTTTGTGCTGTGTCTGTGCTGTGTTCCTGCTGTGTCTGTGCTGTGTTCCTGCTGTGTCTGTGCTGTGTTCCTGCTGTGTCTGCGCTCTATCCCTGTTATGTCTGTGCTGTGTTCCTGCTGTGTCTGTGCTGTGTTCCTGCTGTGTCTATGCTGTATCCCTGCTGTGTCTGTGCTGTGTTCCTGCTGTGTCTGTGCTGTATCCCTGCTGTGTCTGTGCTGTATCCCTGCTGTGTCTGTGCTGTGTTCCTGCTGTGTCTGTGCTGTATCCCTGTTGTGTCTGTGCTGTGTCCCTGCTGTGTCTGTGCTGTATCCCTGCTGTGTCTGTGCTGTGTTCCTGCTGTGTCTGTGCTGTGTTCCTGTTGTTTCTGTGCTGTGTCTGTGCTGTGTTCCTGCTGTGCCTGTGCTGTATTACTGCTGTGTATGTGCTGTGTTCCTGCTGTGTCTGTGCTGTGTTCCTGTTGTTTCTGTGCTGTGTCTGTGCGGTGTTCCTGCTGTGTCTGTGCTGTATTACTGCTGTGTATGTGCTGTTTTCCTGCTGTGTGTGTTCTGTATCCCTGCTGTATCTGTGCTGTTTTCCTGCTGTGTCTGTGCTGTATTCCTGCTGTGTCTGCGTTGTATCCCTGCTGTGTCTGTGCTGTATCCCTGCTGTGTCTATGCTGTGTTCCTGCTGTGTCTATGCTGTATTCCAGCTGTGTCTATAATGTATCCCTGCTGTGTTTGTGCTGTATTCCTGCTGTGTCTGTGCTGTGTTCCTGCCGTGTCTGTGCTGTGTTCCTGCCGTGTCTGTGCTGTGTCTGTGCTGTGTTCCTGCTGTGTCTGTGCTGTGTTCCTGCTGTGTCTGCGCTATTTCCCTGCTGTGTCTGCGCTGTGTTCCTGCTGTGTCTGTGCTGTATTCCTGCTGTGTCTGTCCTGTGTTCCTGCTGTGTCTGCGCTGTATCCCTGCTGTGTCTGCGCTGTATCCCTGCTGTGTCTGTGCTGTGTTCCTACTGTGTCTGTGCTGTGTTCCTACCGTGAGTATGCTGTGTTCCTGCCGTGTCTGTGCTGTTTCCCTAAGGTGTGTGTGCTGTGTTCCTGCTGTGTGTGTGCTGTGTTCCTGCTGTGTGTGTGCTGTGTTCCTGCTGTATCTGTGCTGTGTTCCTGCTGTGTCTGTACTGTGTTCCTGCTGAGTCTGCGCTGTATCACTGATGTGACTGTGCTGTGTTCCTGCTGTGTCTGTGCAGTGTTCCTGCTGTGTCTGTGCAGTGTTCCTGCTGTGTCTGTGCAGTGTTCCTGCTGTGTCTATGCTGTGTTCCTGCTGTGTCTGTGTTGTATTCCTGCTGTGTCTGTGCTGTATTCCTGCTGTGTCTGTCCTCGATCCCTGCTGTGTCTCTGCTGTGTCTATGCTGTGTTGCTGCTGTGTTCCTGCTGTGTCTATGCTGTGTTCCTGCCGTGTCTGTGCTGTATTCCTGCTGTGTCTATGCTGTGTTCCTGCCGTGTCTGTGCTGTATTCCTGCTGTGTCTATGCTGTGTTCCTGCTGTGTTCCTGCCGTGCGTGTGCAGTGTTCCTACTGTGTCTGTGCAGTGTTCCTACTGTGTCTGTGCAGTGTTCCTGCTGTGTCTGTGCAGTGTTCCTTGTGTGTCTGTGCAGTGTTCCTGGTGTGTCTGTGCTGTATTCCTGCTGTGTGTGTGCTGTGTTCCTGGTGTGTCTGTGCTGTGTTCCTGGTGTGTCTGTGCTGTGTTCCTGCTGTGTCTGTGCTGTGTTCCTGCTGTGTCTGTGCAGTGTTCCTGCTGTGTCTGTGCTGTATTACTGCTGTGTCTTTGCTGTGTTCCTGCTGTGTCTGTGCTGTGTTCCTGCTGTGTGTGTGCTGTGTTCCTGATTTGTCTGTGCTGTGTTCCTGCTGTGTGTGTCCTGTGTTCCTGCTGTGTCTGTGCTGTGTTCCTGCTGTGTCTGTGCTCTGTTCCTGCCGAGTCTGTGCTGTGTTCCTGCAGAGTCTGTGCTGTGTTCCCGCCGAGTCTGTGCTGTGTTCCTGCTGTGTCTGTGCAGTGTTCCTGCTGTGTCTGTGCTGTATTACTGCTGTGTCTTTGCTGTGTTCCTGCTGTGTCTGTGCTGTGTTCCTGCTGTGTGTGTGCTGTGTTCCTGATTTGTCTGTGCTGTGTTCCTGCTGTGTGTGTACTGTGTTCCTGCTGTGTCTGTGCTGTGTTCCTGCTGTGTCTGTGCTCTGTTCCTGCCGCGTCTGTGCTGTGTCCCTGCAGTGTCTGTGCTGTGTTCCTGGTGTGTCTGTGCTGTGTTCCTGCTGTGTCTGTGCTGTTTCCCTACGGAGTCTGTGCTGAGTTTCTGCCGTGTGTGTGCTGTGTCCCTGCTGTGTCAGTGCTTTGTTCCTGCTGTGTCTGTACTGTGTTCCTGCTGAGTCTGTGCTGTGTTCCTGCTGTGTCTGTGCAGTGTTCCTGCTGTGTCTGTGCAGTGTTCCTGCTGTGTCTGTGCTGTGTTCCTGCTGTGTCTGTGTTGTATTCCTGCTGTGTCTGTGCTGTATTCCTGCTGTGTCTGTCCTCTATCCCTGCTGTGTCTCTGCTGTGTTGCTGCTGTGTTCCTGCTGTGTCTATGCTGTGTTCCTGCCGTGTCTGTGCAGTGTTCCTGCTGTGTCTGTGCAGTGTTCCTGGTGTGTCTGTGCTGTATTCCTGCTGTGTGTGTGCTGTGTTCCTGGTGTGTCTGTGCTGTGTTCCTGCTGTGTCTGTGCAGTGTTCCTGCTGTGTCTGTGCAGTGTTCCTGCTGTGTCTGTGCTGTATTACTGCTGTGTCTGTGCTGTGTTCCTGCTGTGTCTGTGCTGTGTTCCTGCTGTGTGTGTACTGTGTTCCTGCTGTGTCTGTGCTGTGTTCCTGCTGTGTCTGTGCTCTGTTCCTGCCGAGTCTGTGCTGTGTTCCTGCAGAGTCTGTGCTGTGTTCCTGCTGTGTCTGTGCTGTGTTCCTGCTGTGTGTGTACTGTGTTCCTGTTGTGTCTGTGCTGTGTTCCTGCTGTGTCTGTGCTCTGTTCCTGCCGAGTCTGTGCTGTGTTCCTGCAGAGTCTGTGCTGTGTTCCCGCCGAGTCTGTGCTGTGTTCCTGCTGTGTCTGTGCTGTTTCCCTACGGAGTCTGTGCTGAGTTTCTGCCGTGTGTGTGCTGTGTCCCTGCTGTGTCTGTGCTGTATCCCTGCTGTGTCTGTGCTGTGTTCCTACTGTGTCTGTGCTGTGTTCCTGCTGAGTCTGCGCTGTATCCCTGATGTGACTGTGCTGTATCCCTGCTGTGTCTGTACAGTGTTCCTGCTGTGTCTGTGCAGTGTTCCTGGTGTGCCTGTGCTGTATTCCTACTGTGTCTGTGCTGTGTTCCTACCATGAGTATGCTGTGTTCCTGCTGTGTTCCTGCCGTGTCTGTGCTGTTTCCCTAAGGTGTGTGTGCTGTGTTCCTGCTCTTTCAGTGCTCTGTTCCTGCTGTGTGTGTGCTGTGTTCCTGCTGTATCTGTGCTGTGTTCCTGCTGTGTCTGTACTGTGTTCCTGCTGAGTCTGCGCTGTATCCCTGATGTGACTGTGCTGTGTTCCTGCTGTGTCTGTACAGTGTTCCTGCTGTGTCTGTGCAGTGTTCCTGGTGTGTCTGTGCTGTATTCCTGCTGTGTCTGTGCTGTGTTCCTACTGTGTCTGTGCAGTGTTCCTTCCATGAGTATGCTGTGTTCCTGCTGTGTTCCTGCCGTGTCTGTGCTGTTTCCCTAAGGTGTGTGTGCTGTGTTCCTGCTCTTTCAGTGCTCTGTTCCTGCTGTGTGTGTGCTGTGTTCCTGCTGTATCTGTGCTGTGTTCCTGCTGTGTCTGTACTGTGTTCCTGCTGAGTCTGCGCTGTATCCCTGATGTGACTGTGCTGTGTTCCTGCTGTGTCTGTACAGTGTTCCTGTTGTGTCTGTGCAGTGTTCCTGGTGTGTCTGTGCAGTGTTCTTGGTGTGTCTGTGCTGTATTCCTGCTGTGTCTGTGCTGTGTTCCTGCTGTGTCTGTGCTGTGTTCCTGCTGTGTCTGTGCAGTTTTCCTGCTGTGTCTGTGCTGTATTACTGCTGTGTCTGTGCTGTGTTCCTGCTGTGTCTGTGCTGTGTTCCTGCTGTGTGTGTACTGTGTTCCTGCTGTGTCTGTGCTCTGTGCCTGCTGTGTCTGTGCAGTTTTCCTGCTGTGTCTGTGCTGTATTACTGCTGTGTCTGTGCTGTGTTCCTGGTGTGTCTGTGCTGTGTTCCTGCTGTGTGTGTACTGTTTCCCTACGGAGTCTGTGCTGAGTTTCTGCCGTGTGTGTGCTGTGTCCCTGCTGTGTCAGTGCTATGTTCCTGCTGGGTGTGTGCTTTATTCCTGCTGTGTCTGTGCAGTGTTCCTGCTGTGTCTGCTGTTTCCCTCTGGTGTCTGTGCTGTGTGCCTGATGTGTGTGTATTGTGTTCCTGCTGTGTCTGTGCTTTATTCCTGCTGTGTGTGTGCTGTGTTCCTGCAGTGTCTGTACTGTATCCCTGGTGTGTGTGTGCTGTGTTCCTACTGTGTCTGTGCTCTGTTCCTGCTGTGTCTGTGCTGTATTCCTGCTGTGTCTGCGCTGTATCCCTGCTGTGTCTGCGCTGTATCCCTGCTGTGTCTGTGCTGTGTTCCTGCTGTGTCTGTGCTGTATCCCTGCGGTGTCTGTGCTGTATCCCTGCTGTTTCTGTGCTGTGTTCCTGCTGTGTCTGTACTGTATCCCTGGTATGTCTGTGCTGTGTTCCTGCAGTGTCTGTGCTGTATCCCTGGTGTGTGTGTGCTGTATCCCTGCTGTGTCTGCGCTGTATCCCTGCTGTGTCTGCGCTGTATCCCTGCTGTGTCTGCGCTGTGTTCCTGCTGTGTCTGTGCTGTGTTCCTGCCGTGTGTGTGCTGTGTTCCTGCCGTGTGTGTGCTGTGTTCCTGCTGTATCTGTGCTGTGTTTATGCTGTGTCTGTCCTGTATTCCTGCTGTGTCTGTGCTGTGTTCCTACAGTGTCTTTGCTATATCCCTGCTGTGTCTGTGCTGTATCCCTGCTGTTTCTGTGCTGTATCCCTGCTGTGTCTGTGCTGTGTTCCTGCTGTGTCTGTGCTGTGTTCCTGCTGTGTCTGTGCTGTGTTCCTGCTGTGTCTGTGCTGTTTACCTGCAGAGCCTGTGCTGTGTTCCTGCCGTGTGTGTGCTGTGTTCCTGCCCTGTGTGTGCTGTGTTCCTGCCCTGTGTGTGCTGTGTTCCTGCTGTGTGTGTGCTGTGTTCCTGCTGTGTGTGTACTGTGTTCCTGTTGTGTCTGTGCTGTGTTCCTGCTGTGTCTGTGCTGTGTTCCTGCTGTGTGTGTACTGTGTTCCTGTTGTGTCTGTGCTGTGTTCCTGCTGTGTCTGTGCTCTGTTCCTGCCGAGTCTGTGCTGTGTTCCTGCAGAGTCTGTGCTGTGTTCCCGCCGAGTCTGTGCTGTGTTCCTGCTGTGTCTGTGCTGTTTCCCTACGGAGTCTGTGCTGAGTTTCTGCCGTGTGTGTGCTGTGTCCCTGCTGTGTCTGTGCTGTATCCCTGCTGTGTCTGTGCTGTGTTCCTACTGTGTCTGTGCTGTGTTCCTGCTGAGTCTGCGCTGTATCCCTGATGTGACTGTGCTGTATCCCTGCTGTGTCTGTACAGTGTTCCTGCTGTGTCTGTGCAGTGTTCCTGGTGTGCCTGTGCTGTATTCCTACTGTGTCTGTGCTGTGTTCCTAACATGAGTATGCTGTGTTCCTGCTGTGTTCCTGCCGTGTCTGTGCTGTTTCCCTAAGGTGTGTGTGCTGTGTTCCTGCTCTTTCAGTGCTCTGTTCCTGCTGTGTGTGTGCTGTGTTCCTGCTGTATCTGTGCTGTGTTCCTGCTGTGTCTGTACTGTGTTCCTGCTGAGTCTGCGCTGTATCCCTGATGTGACTGTGCTGTGTTCCTGCTGTGTCTGTACAGTGTTCCTGCTGTGTCTGTGCAGTGTTCCTGGTGTGTCTGTGCTGTATTCCTGCTGTGTCTGTGCTGTGTTCCTACTGTGTCTGTGCTGTGTTCCTTCCATGAGTATGCTGTGTTCCTGCTGTGTTCCTGCCGTGTCTGTGCTGTTTCCCTAAGGTGTGTGTGCTGTGTTCCTGCTCTTTCAGTGCTCTGTTCCTGCTGTGTGTGTGCAGTGTTCCTGCTGTATCTGTGCTGTGTTCCTGCTGTGTCTGTACTGTGTTCCTGCTGAGTCTGCGCTGTATCCCTGATGTGACTGTGCTGTGTTCCTGCTGTGTCTGTACAGTGTTCCTGCTGTGTCTGTGCAGTGTTCCTGGTGTGCCTGTGCTGTATTCCTACTGTGTCTGTGCTGTGTTCCTACCATGAGTATGCTGTGTTCCTGCTGTGTTCCTGCCGTGTCTGTGCTGTTTCCCTAAGGTGTGTGTGCTGTGTTCCTGCTCTTTCAGTGCTCTGTTCCTGCTGTGTGTGTGCTGTGTTCCTGCTGTATCTGTGCTGTGTTCCTGCTGAGTCTGCGCTGTATCCCTGATGTGACTGTGCTGTGTTCCTGCTGTGTCTGTACAGTGTTCCTGCTGTGTCTGTGCAGTGTTCCTGGTGTGTCTGTGCTGTATTCCTGCTGTGTCTGTGCTGTGTTCCTACTGTGTCTGTGCTGTGTTCCTTCCATGAGTATGCTGTGTTCCTGCTGTGTTCCTGCCGTGTCTGTGCTGTTTCCCTAAGGTGTGTGTGCTGTGTTCCTGCTCTTTCAGTGCTCTGTTCCTGCTGTGTGTGTGCAGTGTTCCTGCTGTATCTGTGCTGTGTTCCTGCTGTGTCTGTACTGTGTTCCTGCTGAGTCTGCGCTGTATCCCTGATGTGACTGTGCTGTGTTCCTGCTGTGTCTGTACAGTGTTCCTGTTGTGTCTGTGCAGTGTTCCTGGTGTGTCTGTGCAGTGTTCTTGGTGTGTCTGTGCTGTGTTCCTGCTGTGTCTGTGCAGTTTTCCTGCTGTGTCTGTGCTGTATTACTGCTGTGTCTGTGCTGTGTTCCTGCTGTGTCTGTGCTGTGTTCCTGCTGTGTGTGTACTGTGTTCCTGCTGTGTCTGTGCTCTGTGCCTGCTGTGTCTGTGCAGTTTTCCTGCTGTGTCTGTGCTGTATTACTGCTGTGTCTGTGCTGTGTTCCTGGTGTGTCTGTGCTGTGTTCCTGCTGTGTGTGTACTGTTTCCCTACGGAGTCTGTGCTGAGTTTCTGCCGTGTGTGTGCTGTGTCCCTGCTGTGTCAGTGCTATGTTCCTGCTGGGTGTGTGCTTTATTCCTGCTGTGTCTGTGCAGTGTTCCTGCTGTGTCTGCTGTTTCCCTCTGGTGTCTGTGCTGTGTGCCTGATGTGTGTGTATTGTGTTCCTGCTGTGTCTGTGCTTTATTCCTGCTGTGTGTGTGCTGTGTTCCTGCAGTGTCTGTACTGTATCCCTGGTGTGTGTGTGCTGTGTTCCTACTGTGTCTGTGCTCTGTTCCTGCTGTGTCTGTGCTGTATTCCTGCTGTGTCTGTCCTGTGTTCCTGCTGTGTCTGCGCTGTATCCCTGCTGTGTCTGTGCTGTGTTCCTGCTGTGTCTGTGCTGTATCCCTGCGGTGTCTGTGCTGTATCCCTGCGGTGTCTGTGCTGTATCCCTGCTGTTTCTGTGCTGTGTTCCTGCTGTGTCTGTACTGTATCCCTGGTATGTCTGTGCTGTGTTCCTGCATTGTCTGTGCTGTATCCCTGGTGTGTGTGTGCTGTATTCCTGCTGTGTCTGCGCTGTATCCCTGCTGTGTCTGCGCTGTATCCCTGCTGTGTCTGCGCTGTGTTCCTGCTGTGTCTGTGCTGTGTTCCTGCCGTGTGTGTGCTGTGTTCCTGCTGTATCTGTGCTGTGTTTATGCTGTGTCTGTCCTGTATTCCTGCTGTGTCTGTGCTGTGTTCCTACAGTGTCTTTGCTATATCCCTGCTGTGTCTGTGCTGTATCCCTGCTGTTTCTGTGCTGTATCCCTGCTGTGTCTGTGCTGTGTTCCTGCTGTGTCTGTGCTGTGTTCCTGCTGTGTCTGTGCTGTTTACCTGCAGAGCCTGTGCTGTGTTCCTGCCGTGTGTGTGCTGTGTTCCTGCCCTGTGTGTGCTGTGTTCCTGCCCTGTGTGTGCTGTGTTCCTGCCCTGTGTGTGCTGTGTTCCTGCTGTGTGTGTGCTGTGTTCCTGCTGTGTCAGTGCTATGTTCCTGCTGTGTGTGTGCTGTGTTCCTGCTGTATCTGTGCTGTGTTCCTGCTGTGTTTGTGCTGTGTTCCTGCTGTGACTGTGCTGTTTTCCTGCAGAGCCTGTACTGTGTCTGTGCTGTGTTCCTGCTGTGTCTTTGCTGTGTTCCTGCTGTGTCTGTGCTGTATTCCTGCTGCGTTTATGCTGTACCCCTGATGTGACTGTGCTGTGTTCCTGCTGTGTCAGTGCTGTATTCCTGCTGTGTCTGTGCTGTGTTCCTGCTGTGTCTGTGCTGTTTACCTGCAGAGCCTGTGCTGTGTCTGTGCTGTGTTCCTGCTGTGTCTGTGCTATGTTCCTGCTGTGTCTGCGCTGTATCCCTGTTGTGTTTGTGCTGTGTTCCTGCTGTGTCTGTGCTGTGTTCCTGCTGTGTCTGTGCTGTATCCCTGCTGTGTCTGTGCTGTATTTCTGCTGTGTCTGTGCTGTGTTCCTGCTGTGTCTGTGCTGTATCCCTGCTGTGTCTGTGCTGTGTTCCTGTTGTATCTGTGCTGTGTCTGTGCTGTGTTCCTGCTATGTCTGTGCTGTATCCCTGTTGTGTCTGTGCTGTGTTCGTGCTGTGTTCCTGCTGTGTCTGTGCTGTGTTCCTGTTGTTTCTGTGCTGTGTCTGTGCTGTGTTCCTGCTGTGTCTGTGTAGTGTTCCTGCTGTGTCTGTGCTGTGTTCCTGCTGTGTCTGTGCTGTTTACCTGCAGAGCCTGTGCTGTGTCTGTGCTGTGTTCCTGCTGTGTCTGTGCTGTGTTCCTGCTGTGTCTGCGCTGTATCCCTGTTGTGTTTGTGCTGTGTTCCTGCTGTGTCTGTGCTGTGTTCCTGCTGTGTCTGTGCTGTATCCCTGCTGTGTCTGTGCTGTATCCCTGTTGTGTCTGCGCTGTATCCCTGCTGTGTCTGCGCTGTATCCCTGCTGTGTCTGTGCTGTGTTCCTGTTGTATCTGTGCTGTGTCTGTGCTGTGTTCCTGCTATGTCTGTGCTGTATCCCTGTTGTGTCTGTGCTGTGTTCGTGCTGTGTTCCTGCTGTGTCTGTGCTGTGTTCCTGTTGTTTCTGTGCTGTGTCTGTGCTGTGTTCCTGCTGTGTCTGTGTAGTGTTCCTGCTGTGTCTGTGCTGTGTTCCTGCTGTGTCTGCGCTGTATCCCTGCTGTGCCTGTGCTGTATTCCTGCTGTGCTCCTGCTGTGTTCCTGCTGTGTCTGTGCTGTATTACTGCTGCGTTTGTGCTGTTTTCCTGCTGTGTTTGTGCTGTATCCCTGCGGTGTCTGTGCTGTATTCCTGCTGTGTCTGTGCTGTGTTCCTGCTGTGTCTGTGCTGTGTTCCTGCCGTGTCTGTGCTGTGTTCCTGCGGTGTCTGTGCTGTATCCCTGCTGTGTCTGTCCTTTTTTCCTGCTGTGTCTGTGCTGTGTTCCTGCTGTGTCTGTGCTGTATTCCTGCTGTGTCTGTGCTGTATTCCTGCTGTGTCTGTCCTGTTTTCCTGCTGTGTCTGCGCTGTATCCCTGCTGTGTCTGTGCTGTATCCCTGCTGTGTCTATGCTGTGTTCCTGATGTGTCTGTGCTGTATCCCTGCTGTGTTTCTGCTGTGTCTATGCTGTATTCCAGCTGTGTCTATACTGTATCCCTGCTGTGTTTGTGCTGTATTCCTGCTGTGTCTGTGCTGTGTTCCTGCTGTGTCTGTGCTGTGTTCCTGCCGTGTCTGTGCTGTGTTCCTGCCGTGTCTGTGCTGTATCCCTGCTGTGTCTGTGCTGTGTTCCTGCTGTGTCTGCGCTGTATCCCTGCTGTGTCTGTGCTGTATCCCTGCTGTGTCTGTACTGTGTTCCTGCTGTGTCTGTGCTGTATTCCTGCTGTGTCTGCGCTGTATCCCTGCTGTGTCTGCGCTGTATCCCTGCTGTGTCTGCGCTGTATCCCTGCTGTGTCTGCGCTGTATCCCTGCTGTGTCTGTGCTGTATCCCTGCTGTGTCTGTGCTGTGTTCCTACTGTGTCTGTGCTGTGTTCCTACCGTGAGTAGGCTGTGTTCCTGCTGTGTTCCTGCCGTGTCTGTGCTGTTTCCCTAAGGTGTGTGTGCTGTGTTCCTGCTGTGTCAGTGCTCTGTTCCTGCTGTGTCTGTGCTGTATCCCTGCTGTGTCTGTGCTGTATCCCTGCTGTGTCTGTGCTGTGTTCCTGCTGTGTCTGTGCTGTATCCCTGCCGTGTCTGTGCTGTGTTCCTGCCATGTCTGTGTTGTGTTCCTGCCGTGTCTATGCTGTGTTCCTGCTGTGTCTGTGCTGTGTTCCTGCTGTGTCTGTGCTGTGTTCCTGCTGTGTTTGTGCTATGTTCCTGCTGTGTCTGTGGTGTATCCCTGCTGTGTCTGTGCTGTGTTCCTGCTGTGTCTGTGCTGTGTTCCTGCTGTGTCTGTGCTGTGTTCCTGCTGTGTCTGTGCAGTGTTCCTGCTGTGTCTGTGCAGTGTTCCTGCTGTGTCTGTGCTGTATTACTGCTGTGTCTTTGCTGTGTTCCTGCTGTGTCTGTGCTGTGTTCCTGGTGTGTCTGTGCTGTGTTCCTGCTGTGTGTGTACTGTTTCCCTACGGAGTCTGTGCTGAGTTTCTGCCGTGTGTGTGCTGTGTCCCTGCTGTGTCAGTGCTATGTTCCTGCTGGGTGTGTGCTTTATTCCTGCTGTGTCTGTGCAGTGTTCCTGCTGTGTCTGCTGTTTCCCTCTGGTGTCTGTGCTGTGTGCCTGATGTGTGTGTATTGTGTTCCTGCTGTGTCTGTGCTTTATTCCTGCTGTGTGTGTGCTGTGTTCCTGCAGTGTCTGTACTGTATCCCTGGTGTGTGTGTGCTGTGTTCCTACTGTGTCTGTGCTCTGTTCCTGCTGTGTCTGTGCTGTATTCCTGCTGTGTCTGTCCTGTGTTCCTGCTGTGTCTGCGCTGTATCCCTGCTGTGTCTGTGCTGTGTTCCTGCTGTGTCTGTGCTGTATCCCTGCGGTGTCTGTGCTGTATCCCTGCGGTGTCTGTGCTGTATCCCTGCTGTTTCTGTGCTGTGTTCCTGCTGTGTCTGTACTGTATCCCTGGTATGTCTGTGCTGTGTTCCTGCATTGTCTGTGCTGTATCCCTGGTGTGTGTGTGCTGTATTCCTGCTGTGTCTGCGCTGTATCCCTGCTGTGTCTGCGCTGTATCCCTGCTGTGTCTGCGCTGTGTTCCTGCTGTGTCTGTGCTGTGTTCCTGCCGTGTGTGTGCTGTGTTCCTGCTGTATCTGTGCTGTGTTTATGCTGTGTCTGTCCTGTATTCCTGCTGTGTCTGTGCTGTGTTCCTACAGTGTCTTTGCTATATCCCTGCTGTGTCTGTGCTGTATCCCTGCTGTTTCTGTGCTGTATCCCTGCTGTGTCTGTGCTGTGTTCCTGCTGTGTCTGTGCTGTGTTCCTGCTGTGTCTGTGCTGTTTACCTGCAGAGCCTGTGCTGTGTTCCTGCCGTGTGTGTGCTGTGTTCCTGCCCTGTGTGTGCTGTGTTCCTGCCCTGTGTGTGCTGTGTTCCTGCCCTGTGTGTGCTGTGTTCCTGCTGTGTGTGTGCTGTGTTCCTGCTGTGTCAGTGCTATGTTCCTGCTGTGTGTGTGCTGTGTTCCTGCTGTATCTGTGCTGTGTTCCTGCTGTGTTTGTGCTGTGTTCCTGCTGTGACTGTGCTGTTTTCCTGCAGAGCCTGTACTGTGTCTGTGCTGTGTTCCTGCTGTGTCTTTGCTGTGTTCCTGCTGTGTCTGTGCTGTATTCCTGCTGCGTTTATGCTGTACCCCTGATGTGACTGTGCTGTGTTCCTGCTGTGTCAGTGCTGTATTCCTGCTGTGTCTGTGCTGTGTTCCTGCTGTGTCTGTGCTGTTTACCTGCAGAGCCTGTGCTGTGTCTGTGCTGTGTTCCTGCTGTGTCTGTGCTATGTTCCTGCTGTGTCTGCGCTGTATCCCTGTTGTGTTTGTGCTGTGTTCCTGCTGTGTCTGTGCTGTGTTCCTGCTGTGTCTGTGCTGTATCCCTGCTGTGTCTGTGCTGTATTTCTGCTGTGTCTGTGCTGTGTTCCTGCTGTGTCTGTGCTGTATCCCTGCTGTGTCTGTGCTGTGTTCCTGTTGTATCTGTGCTGTGTCTGTGCTGTGTTCCTGCTATGTCTGTGCTGTATCCCTGTTGTGTCTGTGCTGTGTTCGTGCTGTGTTCCTGCTGTGTCTGTGCTGTGTTCCTGTTGTTTCTGTGCTGTGTCTGTGCTGTGTTCCTGCTGTGTCTGTGTAGTGTTCCTGCTGTGTCTGTGCTGTGTTCCTGCTGTGTCTGTGCTGTTTACCTGCAGAGCCTGTGCTGTGTCTGTGCTGTGTTCCTGCTGTGTCTGTGCTGTGTTCCTGCTGTGTCTGCGCTGTATCCCTGTTGTGTTTGTGCTGTGTTCCTGCTGTGTCTGTGCTGTGTTCCTGCTGTGTCTGTGCTGTATCCCTGCTGTGTCTGTGCTGTATCCCTGTTGTGTCTGCGCTGTATCCCTGCTGTGTCTGCGCTGTATCCCTGCTGTGTCTGTGCTGTGTTCCTGTTGTATCTGTGCTGTGTCTGTGCTGTGTTCCTGCTATGTCTGTGCTGTATCCCTGTTGTGTCTGTGCTGTGTTCGTGCTGTGTTCCTGCTGTGTCTGTGCTGTGTTCCTGTTGTTTCTGTGCTGTGTCTGTGCTGTGTTCCTGCTGTGTCTGTGTAGTGTTCCTGCTGTGTCTGTGCTGTGTTCCTGCTGTGTCTGCGCTGTATCCCTGCTGTGCCTGTGCTGTATTCCTGCTGTGCTCCTGCTGTGTTCCTGCTGTGTCTGTGCTGTATTACTGCTGCGTTTGTGCTGTTTTCCTGCTGTGTTTGTGCTGTATCCCTGCGGTGTCTGTGCTGTATTCCTGCTGTGTCTGTGCTGTGTTCCTGCTGTGTCTGTGCTGTGTTCCTGCCGTGTCTGTGCTGTGTTCCTGCGGTGTCTGTGCTGTATCCCTGCTGTGTCTGTCCTTTTTTCCTGCTGTGTCTGTGCTGTGTTCCTGCTGTGTCTGTGCTGTATTCCTGCTGTGTCTGTGCTGTATTCCTGCTGTGTCTGTCCTGTTTTCCTGCTGTGTCTGCGCTGTATCCCTGCTGTGTCTGTGCTGTATCCCTGCTGTGTCTATGCTGTGTTCCTGATGTGTCTGTGCTGTATCCCTGCTGTGTTTCTGCTGTGTCTATGCTGTATTCCAGCTGTGTCTATACTGTATCCCTGCTGTGTTTGTGCTGTATTCCTGCTGTGTCTGTGCTGTGTTCCTGCTGTGTCTGTGCTGTGTTCCTGCCGTGTCTGTGCTGTGTTCCTGCTGTGTCTGTGCTGTATCCCTGCTGTGTCTGTGCTGTGTTCCTGCTGTGTCTGCGCTGTATCCCTGCTGTGTCTGTGCTGTATCCCTGCTGTGTCTGTACTGTGTTCCTGCTGTGTCTGTGCTGTATTCCTGCTGTGTCTGCGCTGTATCCCTGCTGTGTCTGCGCTGTATCCCTGCTGTGTCTGCGCTGTATCCCTGCTGTGTCTGCGCTGTATCCCTGCTGTGTCTGTGCTGTATCCCTGCTGTGTCTGTGCTGTGTTCCTACTGTGTCTGTGCTGTGTTCCTACCGTGAGTAGGCTGTGTTCCTGCTGTGTTCCTGCCGTGTCTGTGCTGTTTCCCTAAGGTGTGTGTGCTGTGTTCCTGCTGTGTCAGTGCTCTGTTCCTGCTGTGTCTGTGCTGTATCCCTGCTGTGTCTGTGCTGTATCCCTGCTGTGTCTGTGCTGTGTTCCTGCTGTGTCTGTGCTGTATCCCTGCCGTGTCTGTGCTGTGTTCCTGCCATGTCTGTGTTGTGTTCCTGCCGTGTCTATGCTGTGTTCCTGCTGTGTCTGTGCTGTGTTCCTGCTGTGTCTGTGCTGTGTTCCTGCTGTGTTTGTGCTATGTTCCTGCTGTGTCTGTGGTGTATCCCTGCTGTGTCTGTGCTGTGTTCCTGCTGTGTCTGTGCTGTGTTCCTGCTGTGTCTGTGCTGTGTTCCTGCTGTGTCTGTGCAGTGTTCCTGCTGTGTCTGTGCAGTGTTCCTGCTGTGTCTGTGCTGTATTACTGCTGTGTCTTTGCTGTGTTCCTGCTGTGTCTGTGCTGTGTTCCTGCTGTGTGTGTGCTGTGTTCCTGATTTGTCTGTGCTGTGTTCCTGCTGTGTGTGTCCTGTGTTCCTGCTGTGTCTGTGCTGTGTTCCTGCTGTGTCTGTGCTCTGTTCCTGCCGAGTCTGTGCTGTGTTCCTGCAGAGTCTGTGCTGTGTTCCCGCCGAGTCTGTGCTGTGTTCCTGCTGTGTCTGTGCAGTGTTCCTGCTGTGTCTGTGCTGTATTACTGCTGTGTCTTTGCTGTGTTCCTGCTGTGTCTGTGCTGTGTTCCTGCTGTGTGTGTGCTGTGTTCCTGATTTGTCTGTGCTGTGTTCCTGCTGTGTGTGTACTGTGTTCCTGCTGTGTCTGTGCTGTGTTCCTGCTGTGTCTGTGCTCTGTTCCTGCCGCGTCTGTGCTGTGTCCCTGCAGTGTCTGTGCTGTGTTCCTGGTGTGTCTGTGCTGTGTTCCTGCTGTGTCTGTGCTGTTTCCCTACGGAGTCTGTGCTGAGTTTCTGCCGTGTGTGTGCTGTGTCCCTGCTGTGTCAGTGCTTTGTTCCTGCTGTGTCTGTACTGTGTTCCTGCTGAGTCTGTGCTGTGTTCCTGCTGTGTCTGTGCAGTGTTCCTGCTGTGTCTGTGCAGTGTTCCTGCTGTGTCTGTGCTGTGTTCCTGCTGTGTCTGTGTTGTATTCCTGCTGTGTCTGTGCTGTATTCCTGCTGTGTCTGTCCTCTATCCCTGCTGTGTCTCTGCTGTGTTGCTGCTGTGTTCCTGCTGTGTCTATGCTGTGTTCCTGCCGTGTCTGTGCAGTGTTCCTGCTGTGTCTGTGCAGTGTTCCTGGTGTGTCTGTGCTGTATTCCTGCTGTGTGTGTGCTGTGTTCCTGGTGTGTCTGTGCTGTGTTCCTGCTGTGTCTGTGCAGTGTTCCTGCTGTGTCTGTGCAGTGTTCCTGCTGTGTCTGTGCTGTATTACTGCTGTGTCTGTGCTGTGTTCCTGCTGTGTCTGTGCTGTGTTCCTGCTGTGTGTGTACTGTGTTCCTGCTGTGTCTGTGCTGTGTTCCTGCTGTGTCTGTGCTCTGTTCCTGCCGAGTCTGTGCTGTGTTCCTGCAGAGTCTGTGCTGTGTTCCTGCTGTGTCTGTGCTGTGTTCCTGCTGTGTGTGTACTGTGTTCCTGTTGTGTCTGTGCTGTGTTCCTGCTGTGTCTGTGCTCTGTTCCTGCCGAGTCTGTGCTGTGTTCCTGCAGAGTCTGTGCTGTGTTCCCGCCGAGTCTGTGCTGTGTTCCTGCTGTGTCTGTGCTGTTTCCCTACGGAGTCTGTGCTGAGTTTCTGCCGTGTGTGTGCTGTGTCCCTGCTGTGTCTGTGCTGTATCCCTGCTGTGTCTGTGCTGTGTTCCTACTGTGTCTGTGCTGTGTTCCTGCTGAGTCTGCGCTGTATCCCTGATGTGACTGTGCTGTATCCCTGCTGTGTCTGTACAGTGTTCCTGCTGTGTCTGTGCAGTGTTCCTGGTGTGCCTGTGCTGTATTCCTACTGTGTCTGTGCTGTGTTCCTACCATGAGTATGCTGTGTTCCTGCTGTGTTCCTGCCGTGTCTGTGCTGTTTCCCTAAGGTGTGTGTGCTGTGTTCCTGCTCTTTCAGTGCTCTGTTCCTGCTGTGTGTGTGCTGTGTTCCTGCTTTATCTGTGCTGTGTTCCTGCTGTGTCTGTACTGTGTTCCTGCTGAGTCTGCGCTGTATCCCTGATGTGACTGTGCTGTGTTCCTGCTGTGTCTGTACAGTGTTCCTGCTGTGTCTGTGCAGTGTTCCTGGTGTGTCTGTGCTGTATTCCTGCTGTGTCTGTGCTGTGTTCCTACTGTGTCTGTGCTGTGTTCCTTCCATGAGTATGCTGTGTTCCTGCTGTGTTCCTGCCGTGTCTGTGCTGTTTCCCTAAGGTGTGTGTGCTGTGTTCCTGCTCTTTCAGTGCTCTGTTCCTGCTGTGTGTGTGCTGTGTTCCTGCTGTATCTGTGCTGTGTTCCTGCTGTGTCTGTACTGTGTTCCTGCTGAGTCTGCGCTGTATCCCTGATGTGACTGTGCTGTGTTCCTGCTGTGTCTGTACAGTGTTCCTGTTGTGTCTGTGCAGTGTTCCTGGTGTGTCTGTGCAGTGTTCTTGGTGTGTCTGTGCTGTATTCCTGCTGTGTCTGTGCTGTGTTCCTGCTGTGTCTGTGCTGTGTTCCTGCTGTGTCTGTGCAGTTTTCCTGCTGTGTCTGTGCTGTATTACTGCTGTGTCTGTGCTGTGTTCCTGCTGTGTCTGTGCTGTGTTCCTGCTGTGTGTGTACTGTGTTCCTGCTGTGTCTGTGCTCTGTGCCTGCTGTGTCTGTGCAGTTTTCCTGCTGTGTCTGTGCTGTATTACTGCTGTGTCTGTGCTGTGTTCCTGGTGTGTCTGTGCTGTGTTCCTGCTGTGTGTGTACTGTTTCCCTACGGAGTCTGTGCTGAGTTTCTGCCGTGTGTGTGCTGTGTCCCTGCTGTGTCAGTGCTATGTTCCTGCTGGGTGTGTGCTTTATTCCTGCTGTGTCTGTGCAGTGTTCCTGCTGTGTCTGCTGTTTCCCTCTGGTGTCTGTGCTGTGTGCCTGATGTGTGTGTATTGTGTTCCTGCTGTGTCTGTGCTTTATTCCTGCTGTGTGTGTGCTGTGTTCCTGCAGTGTCTGTACTGTATCCCTGGTGTGTGTGTGCTGTGTTCCTACTGTGTCTGTGCTCTGTTCCTGCTGTGTCTGTGCTGTATTCCTGCTGTGTCTGCGCTGTATCCCTGCTGTGTCTGCGCTGTATCCCTGCTGTGTCTGTGCTGTGTTCCTGCTGTGTCTGTGCTGTATCCCTGCGGTGTCTGTGCTGTATCCCTGCTGTTTCTGTGCTGTGTTCCTGCTGTGTCTGTACTGTATCCCTGGTATGTCTGTGCTGTGTTCCTGCAGTGTCTGTGCTGTATCCCTGGTGTGTGTGTGCTGTATCCCTGCTGTGTCTGCGCTGTATCCCTGCTGTGTCTGCGCTGTATCCCTGCTGTGTCTGCGCTGTGTTCCTGCTGTGTCTGTGCTGTGTTCCTGCCGTGTGTGTGCTGTGTTCCTGCCGTGTGTGTGCTGTGTTCCTGCTGTATCTGTGCTGTGTTTATGCTGTGTCTGTCCTGTATTCCTGCTGTGTCTGTGCTGTGTTCCTACAGTGTCTTTGCTATATCCCTGCTGTGTCTGTGCTGTATCCCTGCTGTTTCTGTGCTGTATCCCTGCTGTGTCTGTGCTGTGTTCCTGCTGTGTCTGTGCTGTGTTCCTGCTGTGTCTGTGCTGTGTTCCTGCTGTGTCTGTGCTGTTTACCTGCAGAGCCTGTGCTGTGTTCCTGCTGTGTGTGTGCTGTGTTCCTGCCCTGTGTGTGCTGTGTTCCTGCCCTGTGTGTGCTGTGTTCCTGCTGTGTGTGTGCTGTGTTCCTGCTGTGTGTGTGCTCTGTTCCTGCCGAGTCTGTGCTGTGTTCCTGCAGAGTCTGTGCTGTGTTCCTGCTGTGTCTGTGCTGTGTTCCTGCTGTGTGTGTACTGTGTTCCTGTTGTGTCTGTGCTGTGTTCCTGCTGTGTCTGTGCTCTGTTCCTGCCGAGTCTGTGCTGTGTTCCTGCAGAGTCTGTGCTGTGTTCCCGCCGAGTCTGTGCTGTGTTCCTGCTGTGTCTGTGCTGTTTCCCTACGGAGTCTGTGCTGAGTTTCTGCCGTGTGTGTGCTGTGTCCCTGCTGTGTCTGTGCTGTATCCCTGCTGTGTCTGTGCTGTGTTCCTACTGTGTCTGTGCTGTGTTCCTGCTGAGTCTGCGCTGTATCCCTGATGTGACTGTGCTGTATCCCTGCTGTGTCTGTACAGTGTTCCTGCTGTGTCTGTGCAGTGTTCCTGGTGTGCCTGTGCTGTATTCCTACTGTGTCTGTGCTGTGTTCCTAACATGAGTATGCTGTGTTCCTGCTGTGTTCCTGCCGTGTCTGTGCTGTTTCCCTAAGGTGTGTGTGCTGTGTTCCTGCTCTTTCAGTGCTCTGTTCCTGCTGTGTGTGTGCTGTGTTCCTGCTGTATCTGTGCTGTGTTCCTGCTGTGTCTGTACTGTGTTCCTGCTGAGTCTGCGCTGTATCCCTGATGTGACTGTGCTGTGTTCCTGCTGTGTCTGTACAGTGTTCCTGCTGTGTCTGTGCAGTGTTCCTGGTGTGTCTGTGCTGTATTCCTGCTGTGTCTGTGCTGTGTTCCTACTGTGTCTGTGCTGTGTTCCTTCCATGAGTATGCTGTGTTCCTGCTGTGTTCCTGCCGTGTCTGTGCTGTTTCCCTAAGGTGTGTGTGCTGTGTTCCTGCTCTTTCAGTGCTCTGTTCCTGCTGTGTGTGTGCAGTGTTCCTGCTGTATCTGTGCTGTGTTCCTGCTGTGTCTGTACTGTGTTCCTGCTGAGTCTGCGCTGTATCCCTGATGTGACTGTGCTGTGTTCCTGCTGTGTCTGTACAGTGTTCCTGCTGTGTCTGTGCAGTGTTCCTGGTGTGCCTGTGCTGTATTCCTACTGTGTCTGTGCTGTGTTCCTACCATGAGTATGCTGTGTTCCTGCTGTGTTCCTGCCGTGTCTGTGCTGTTTCCCTAAGGTGTGTGTGCTGTGTTCCTGCTCTTTCAGTGCTCTGTTCCTGCTGTGTGTGTGCTGTGTTCCTGCTGTATCTGTGCTGTGTTCCTGCTGTGTCTGTACTGTGTTCCTGCTGAGTCTGCGCTGTATCCCTGATGTGACTGTGCTGTGTTCCTGCTGTGTCTGTACAGTGTTCCTGCTGTGTCTGTGCAGTGTTCCTGGTGTGTCTGTGCTGTATTCCTGCTGTGTCTGTGCTGTGTTCCTACTGTGTCTGTGCTGTGTTCCTTCCATGAGTATGCTGTGTTCCTGCTGTGTTCCTGCCGTGTCTGTGCTGTTTCCCTAAGGTGTGTGTGCTGTGTTCCTGCTCTTTCAGTGCTCTGTTCCTGCTGTGTGTGTGCAGTGTTCCTGCTGTATCTGTGCTGTGTTCCTGCTGTGTCTGTACTGTGTTCCTGCTGAGTCTGCGCTGTATCCCTGATGTGACTGTGCTGTGTTCCTGCTGTGTCTGTACAGTGTTCCTGTTGTGTCTGTGCAGTGTTCCTGGTGTGTCTGTGCAGTGTTCTTGGTGTGTCTGTGCTGTGTTCCTGCTGTGTCTGTGCAGTTTTCCTGCTGTGTCTGTGCTGTATTACTGCTGTGTCTGTGCTGTGTTCCTGCTGTGTCTGTGCTGTGTTCCTGCTGTGTGTGTACTGTGTTCCTGCTGTGTCTGTGCTCTGTGCCTGCTGTGTCTGTGCAGTTTTCCTGCTGTGTCTGTGCTGTATTACTGCTGTGTCTGTGCTGTGTTCCTGGTGTGTCTGTGCTGTGTTCCTGCTGTGTGTGTACTGTTTCCCTACGGAGTCTGTGCTGAGTTTCTGCCGTGTGTGTGCTGTGTCCCTGCTGTGTCAGTGCTATGTTCCTGCTGGGTGTGTGCTTTATTCCTGCTGTGTCTGTGCAGTGTTCCTGCTGTGTCTGCTGTTTCCCTCTGGTGTCTGTGCTGTGTGCCTGATGTGTGTGTATTGTGTTCCTGCTGTGTCTGTGCTTTATTCCTGCTGTGTGTGTGCTGTGTTCCTGCAGTGTCTGTACTGTATCCCTGGTGTGTGTGTGCTGTGTTCCTACTGTGTCTGTGCTCTGTTCCTGCTGTGTCTGTGCTGTATTCCTGCTGTGTCTGTCCTGTGTTCCTGCTGTGTCTGCGCTGTATCCCTGCTGTGTCTGTGCTGTGTTCCTGCTGTGTCTGTGCTGTATCCCTGCGGTGTCTGTGCTGTATCCCTGCTGTTTCTGTGCTGTGTTCCTGCTGTGTCTGTACTGTATCCCTGGTATGTCTGTGCTGTGTTCCTGCAGTGTCTGTGCTGTATCCCTGGTGTGTGTGTGCTGTATTCCTGCTGTGTCTGCGCTGTATCCCTGCTGTGTCTGCGCTGTATCCCTGCTGTGTCTGCGCTGTGTTCCTGCTGTGTCTGTGCTGTGTTCCTGCCGTGTGTGTGCTGTGTTCCTGCTGTATCTGTGCTGTGTTTATGCTGTGTCTGTCCTGTATTCCTGCTGTGTCTGTGCTGTGTTCCTACAGTGTCTTTGCTATATCCCTGCTGTGTCTGTGCTGTATCCCTGCTGTTTCTGTGCTGTATCCCTGCTGTGTCTGTGCTGTGTTCCTGCTGTGTCTGTGCTGTGTTCCTGCTGTGTCTGTGCTGTTTACCTGCAGAGCCTGTGCTGTGTTCCTGCCGTGTGTGTGCTGTGTTCCTGCCCTGTGTGTGCTGTGTTCCTGCCCTGTGTGTGCTGTGTTCCTGCCCTGTGTGTGCTGTGTTCCTGCTGTGTGTGTGCTGTGTTCCTGCTGTGTCAGTGCTATGTTCCTGCTGTGTGTGTGCTGTGTTCCTGCTGTATCTGTGCTGTGTTCCTGCTGTGTTTGTGCTGTGTTCCTGCTGTGACTGTGCTGTTTTCCTGCAGAGCCTGTACTGTGTCTGTGCTGTGTTCCTGCTGTGTCTTTGCTGTGTTCCTGCTGTGTCTGTGCTGTATTCCTGCTGCGTTTATGCTGTACCCCTGATGTGACTGTGCTGTGTTCCTGCTGTGTCAGTGCTGTATTCCTGCTGTGTCTGTGCTGTGTTCCTGCTGTGTCTGTGCTGTTTACCTGCAGAGCCTGTGCTGTGTCTGTGCTGTGTTCCTGCTGTGTCTGTGCTATGTTCCTGCTGTGTCTGCGCTGTATCCCTGTTGTGTTTGTGCTGTGTTCCTGCTGTGTCTGTGCTGTGTTCCTGCTGTGTCTGTGCTGTATCCCTGCTGTGTCTGTGCTGTATTTCTGCTGTGTCTGTGCTGTGTTCCTGCTGTGTCTGTGCTGTATCCCTGCTGTGTCTGTGCTGTGTTCCTGTTGTATCTGTGCTGTGTCTGTGCTGTGTTCCTGCTATGTCTGTGCTGTATCCCTGTTGTGTCTGTGCTGTGTTCGTGCTGTGTTCCTGCTGTGTCTGTGCTGTGTTCCTGTTGTTTCTGTGCTGTGTCTGTGCTGTGTTCCTGCTGTGTCTGTGTAGTGTTCCTGCTGTGTCTGTGCTGTGTTCCTGCTGTGTCTGTGCTGTTTACCTGCAGAGCCTGTGCTGTGTCTGTGCTGTGTTCCTGCTGTGTCTGTGCTGTGTTCCTGCTGTGTCTGCGCTGTATCCCTGCTGTGTCTGTGCTGTGTTCCTGCTGTGTCTGTGCTGTGTTCCTGCTGTGTCTGTGCTGTATCCCTGCTGTGTCTGTGCTGTATCCCTGTTGTGTCTGCGCTGTATCCCTGCTGTGTCTGCGCTGTATCCCTGCTGTGTCTGTGCTGTGTTCCTGTTGTATCTGTGCTGTGTCTGTGCTGTGTTCCTGCTATGTCTGTGCTGTATCCCTGTTGTGTCTGTGCTGTGTTCGTGCTGTGTTCCTGCTGTGTCTGTGCTGTGTTCCTGTTGTTTCTGTGCTGTGTCTGTGCTGTGTTCCTGCTGTGTCTGTGTCGTGTTCCTGCTGTGTCTGTGCTGTGTTCCTGCTGTGTCTGCGCTGTATCCCTGCTGTGCCTGTGCTGTATTCCTGCTGTGCTCCTGCTGTGTTCCTGCTGTGTCTGTGCTGTATTACTGCTGCGTTTGTGCTGTTTTCCTGCTGTGTTTGTGCTGTATCCCTGCGGTGTCTGTGCTGTATTCCTGCTGTGTCTGTGCTGTGTTCCTGCTGTGTCTGTGCTGTGTTCCTGCCGTGTCTGTGCTGTGTTCCTGCGGTGTCTGTGCTGTATCCCTGCTGTGTCTGTCCTTTTTTCCTGCTGTGTCTGTGCTGTGTTCCTGCTGTGTCTGTGCTGTATTCCTGCTGTGTCTGTGCTGTATTCCTGCTGTGTCTGTCCTGTTTTCCTGCTGTGTCTGCGCTGTATCCCTGCTGTGTCTGTGCTGTATCCCTGCTGTGTCTATGCTGTGTTCCTGATGTGTCTGTGCTGTATCCCTGCTGTGTTTCTGCTGTGTCTATGCTGTATTCCAGCTGTGTCTATACTGTATCCCTGCTGTGTTTGTGCTGTATTCCTGCTGTGTCTGTGCTGTGTTCCTGCTGTGTCTGTGCTGTGTTCCTGCCGTGTCTGTGCTGTGTTCCTGCTGTGTCTGTGCTGTATCCCTGCTGTGTCTGTGCTGTGTTCCTGCTGTGTCTGCGCTGTATCCCTGCTGTGTCTGTGCTGTATCCCTGCTGTGTCTGTACTGTGTTCCTGCTGTGTCTGTGCTGTATTCCTGCTGTGTCTGCGCTGTATCCCTGCTGTGTCTGCGCTGTATCCCTGCTGTGTCTGCGCTGTATCCCTGCTGTGTCTGCGCTGTATCCCTGCTGTGTCTGTGCTGTATCCCTGCTGTGTCTGTGCTGTGTTCCTACTGTGTCTGTGCTGTGTTCCTACCGTGAGTAGGCTGTGTTCCTGCTGTGTTCCTGCCGTGTCTGTGCTGTTTCCCTAAGGTGTGTGTGCTGTGTTCCTGCTGTGTCAGTGCTCTGTTCCTGCTGTGTCTGTGCTGTATCCCTGCTGTGTCTGTGCTGTATCCCTGCTGTGTCTGTGCTGTGTTCCTGCTGTGTCTGTGCTGTATCCCTGCCGTGTCTGTGCTGTGTTCCTGCCATGTCTGTGTTGTGTTCCTGCCGTGTCTATGCTGTGTTCCTGCTGTGTCTGTGCTGTGTTCCTGCTGTGTCTGTGCTGTGTTCCTGCTGTGTTTGTGCTATGTTCCTGCTGTGTCTGTGGTGTATCCCTGCTGTGTCTGTGCTGTGTTCCTGCTGTGTCTGTGCTGTGTTCCTGCTGTGTCTGTGCTGTATCCCTGCTGTGTCTGTGGTGTATCCCTGCTGTGGCTGTGCTGTATTCCTGCTCTGTCTGTGCTGTATGCCTGCTGTGTCTGTGCTGTGTTCCTGCTGTGTCTGTGCTGTATCCCTGCTGTGTCTGTGCTGTGTTCCTGCTGTGTCTGTGCTGTATCCCTGCTGTGTCTGTGGTGTATCCCTGCTGTGTCTGTGCTGTGTTCCTGCTGTGTCTGTGGTGTATCCCTGCTGTGTCTGTGCTGTATCCCTGCTGTGTCTGTGCTGTGTTCCTGCTGTGTCTGTGGTGTATCCCTGCTGTGTCTGTGCTGTATCCCTGCTGTGTCTGTGGTGTATCCCTGCTATGTCTATGCTGTGTTCCTGCTGTGTCTGTGCTGTATTCCTGCTGTGCTTCTGCTGTATCCCTGATGTGACTGTGCTGTGTTCCTGCTGTGTCTGTGCTGTGTTCCTGCTGTGTCTGTGGTGTATCCCTGCTGTGTCTATGCTGTGTTCCTGCTGTGTCTGTGCTGTGTTCCTGCTGTGTCTGTGGTGTATCCCTGCTGTGTCTGTCCTGTATCCCTGCTGTGTCTGTGCTGTATCCCTGCTGTGTCTGTGCTGTGTTCCTGCTGTGTCAGTGCTGTGTTCCTGCTGTGTCTGTGCTGTATCCCTGCTGTGTCTGTGCTGTGTTCCTTCTGTGTCTGTGCTGTATCCCTGCCGTGTCTGTGCTGTGTTCCTGCCATGTCTGTGCCGTGTTCCTGCCGTGTCTATGCTGTGTTCCTGCCGTGTCTATGCTGTGTTCCTGCTGTGTCTGTGCTTTGTTCCTGCTATGTCTGTGGTGTATCCCTGCTGTGTCTGTGCTGTGTTCCTGCTGTGTCTGTGCTGTGTTCCTGCTGTGTCTGTGCTGTGTTCCTGCTGTGTCTGTGCTGTATCCCTGCTGTGTCTGTGGTGTACCCCTGCTGTGGCTGTGCTGTGTTCCTGCTGTGTCTGTGCTGTGTTCCTGCTGTGTCTGTGCAGTGTTCCTGCTGTGTCTGTGCTGTATTCCTGCTGTGTTTATGCTGTATCCCTGATGTGACTGTGCTGTGTTCCTGCTGTGTTTGTGCTGTGTTCCTGCTGTGTCTGTGGCGTATCCCTGCTGTGTCTATGCTGTGTTCCTGCTGTGTCCGTGCTGTATTCCTGCTGTGTTTATGCTGTATCCCTGATGTGACTGTGGTGTATCCCTGCTGTGTCTGTGCTGTATCCCTGCTGTGTCTGTGCTGTGTTACTGCCATGTCTGTGCTGTGTTCCTGCCGTGTCTGTGCTGTGTTCCTGCCGTGACTGTGTTGTGTTCCTGCCGTGTCTGTGCTGTGTTCCTGCTGTGTCTGTGCTGTATCCCTGCTGTGTCTGTGCTGTATTCCTGCCGTGTCTGTGCTGTGTTCCTGCTGTGTCTGTGCTGTGTTCCAGCCGTGTTTGTGCTGTATCCCTGCTGTGTCTGTGCTGTGTTTCTGCCGTGTCTGTGCTGTGTTCCTGCTGTGTCTTTGCTGTATGCCTGCTGTGTTCCTGCTGTGTCTGTGCTGTATTACTGCTGTGTTTGTGCTGTTTTCCTGCTGTGTGCGTCCTGTATTCCTGCTGTGTCTGTGCTGTGTTCCTGCTGTGTCTGTGCTGTATTCCTGCTGTGTCTGTGCTGTATGCCTGCCGTGTCTGTGCTGTTTCCCTAAGGTGTGTGTGCTGTGTTCCTGCTGTGTCTGTGCTTTGATCCTGCTGTGTCTGTGCTGTGTTCCTGCTGTGTTTATGCTGTATCCCTGCTGTGTCTGTGCTGTATTCCTGCTGTGTCTGTGCTGTGTTCCTGCTGTGTCATTGCTGTGTTCCTGCTGTTTTTATGCTGTATCCCTGCTTTGTGTGTGCTGTGTTCCTGCTATGTTTATGCTGTACTTCTGCTGTGTTTGTGCTGTGTTTCTGCTGCGTCTGTGCTGTATCCCTGCTGGATCTGTGCTGTATTCCTGCTGTGTCTGTGCTATATCCCTGCTGTGTTTGTGCTGTATCCCTGCGATGTCTGTGCTGTGTTCCTGCTGTGTCTGTGCTGTGTTCCTGCTGTCTCTGTGCTGTGTTCCTGCTGTGTTTATGCTGTATCCCTGCTGTGTGCGTGCTGTATTCCTGCTGTGTCTGTGCTGTGTTCATGCTGTGTCTGTGCTGTGTTCCTGCTGTGTTTATGCTGTATCCCTGCTGTGTCTGTGCTGTGCTCCTGCTGTGTCTGTGCTGTGTTCCTGCTGTGTCTGTGCTGTGTTCCTGCTGTGTCTGTGCTGTATCCCTGATGTGTCTGTGCTGTATCCCTGCTGTGTCTGTGCTGTGTTCCTGCTGTGTCTGTGCTGTGTTCCTGCTGTGTCCATGCTGTATCCCTGCTGTGTCATTGCTGTGTTCCTGCTGTGTCTGTGCTGTGTTCCTGCGGTGTCTGTGCTGTGTTCCTGCTGTGTCTGTGCTGGGTTCCTGCTGTGTCCATGCTGTATCCCTGCTGTGTCATTGCTGTATCCCTGCTGTGTCATTGCTGTATCCCTGATGTGTCTGTGCTGTGTTCCTGCTGGGTCTATGCTGTATCCCTGCTGTGTCTGTGCTGTGTTCCTACTGTGTGATTGCTGTGTTCCTGCTGTGTCTATGCTGTATCCCTGCTGTGTCTGTGCTGTCTTCCTGCTGTGTCTATGCTGTATCCCTTCTGTGTCTGTGCTGTGTTCCTGCTGTGTCTATGCTGTATCCCTGCTGTGTCTGTGCTGTGTTCCTGCTGTGTCTATGCTGTATCCCTGCTGTGTCTGTGCTGTGTTCCTGCTGTGTCTGTGCTGTGTTCCTGCTGTGTCTGTGCTGTGTTCCTGCTGTGTTTATGCTGTATCCCTGCTGTGTCTTTGCTGTGTTCCTGCTGTGTTTATGCTGTATCCCTGCTGTGCCTGTGCTGTGTTCCTGCTGTGTTTTTGCTGTATCCCTGCTGTGTCTGTGCTGTATTCCTGCTGTGTCTGTGCTGTGTTCCTGCTGTGTCATTGCTGTGTTCCTGCTGTGTTTATGTTGTATACCTGCTGTGTGTGTGCTGTGTTCCTGCTGTGTTTATGTTGTATCCCTGCTGTGTTTGAGCTGTGTTTCTGCTGCGTCTGTGCTGTATGCCTGCTGGATCTGTGCCATTTTCCTGCAGAGTCTGTGCTGTGTTCCTGTTGTGTCTGTGCTGTATGCCTGCTGGATCTGTGCCATTTTCCTGCAGAGTCTGTGCTGTGTTTCTGCTGCGTCTGTGCTGTATGCCTGCTGGATCTGTGCCATTTTCCTGCAGAGTCTGTGCTGTGTTCCTGTTGTGTCTGTGCTGTATCCCTGCTGTGTCTGTGCTGTGTTCCTGCTGTGTCTGCGTTGTATCCCTGCTGGGTCTGTGTCATTTCCCTGCAGAGTCTGTGCTGTATCCCTGCTGTTTCTGAGCTGTGTTCCTGCTGTGTCTGCGCTGCATCCCTGCTGTGTCTGTGCTGTGTTCCTGCTGTGACTGTGCTGTGTTCCTGCCGTGTTTGTGCTGTGTTCCTGCTGTGTTTGTGCTGTATTCCTGCTGTGTCTGTGCTGTGTTCCTGCTGTGTCTGTGCTGTGTTCCTGCTGTATCTGTGCTGTATCCCTGCTGTGTCTGAGCTGTGTTCCTGCTGTGTCTGTGCTGTATCCCTGCTGTGTCTGTGCTGTGTTCCTGCTGTGTCTGTGCTGTGTTCCTGCCATGCTTGTGCTGTGTTCCTGCTGTGTTTGTGCTGTGTTCCTGCTGTGTTTGTGCTGTATTCCTGCTGTGTCTGTGCTGTGTCTGTGCTGTATCCCTGCTGTGTCTGTGCTGTATCCCTGCTGTGTTTGTGCTGTGTTCCTGCCGTGTTTGTGCTGTGTCAGTTCTGTATCCCTGTTGTGTCTGTGCTATATTCCTGCTGTGTCTGTACTGTGTTCCTGCTGTGTCTGTGCTGTGTTCCTGCTGTGTCTGTGCTGTGTTCCTGCTGTGTCTGTGCTATGTTCCTGCTTTGTCTGTGTTGTATCCCTGCTGTGCTTGTGCTGTATCCCTGATGTGTCTGTGTTGTATCCCTGCTGTGTCTGTGCTGTATCCCTGCTGTGTCTGTGCTGTATCCCTGCTGTGTCTGTGCTGTGTTCCTGCTGTGTCTGTGCTATGTTCCTGCTGTGTGTGTACTGTGTGTGTGCTGTGTTTATGCTGTATTCCTGCTGTGTCTGTGATGTGTTCCTGCTGTGTCTGTGATGTGTTCCTGCTGTGTCTGTGCTGTATCCCTGCGATGTCTGTGCAGTATCCCTGCTGTGTGTGTGCTGTATCCCTGCCCTGTTGTGCTGTGTTCCAGCTGTGTCTGTGCTGTGGTCCTGCTGTGTCTGTGCTGTATCCCTGCTGTGTCTGTGCAGTATTCCTGCTGTGTCTGTGCTGTGTTCCTGCTGTGTCTGTGCTGTGTTCCTGCTGTGTCTGTGCTGTATCCCTGCTGTGTCTGTGCTGTATCCCTGCTGTGTCTGTGCTGTATTCCTGCTGTGTCTGTGCTGTGTTCCTGCTGTGTCATTGCTGTGTTCCTGCTGTGTTTATGCTGTATCCCTGCTGTTTGTGTGCTGTGTTCCTGCTGTGTTTATGCTGTATCCCTGCTGTGTTTGTGCTGTGTTCCTGCTGTGTCTGTGATGTGTTCCTGCTGTGTCTGTGCTGTGTTCCTGCTGTCTCTGTGCTGTATTCCTGCTGTGTCTGTGCTGTATTCCTGCTGTGTCTGTGCTGTGTTCCTGCTGTGTCTGTGCTGTGTACCTGCTGTCTCTGTGCTGTGTTCCTGCTGTGTCAGTGCTGCATCCCTGCTGTGTTTGTGCAGTGTTCCTGCTGTGTTTGTGCTGTGTTCCTGCCGTGTTTGTGCTGTGTCAGTTCTGTATCCCTGCTGTGTCTGTGCTATATTCCTGCTGTGTCTGTCCTGTGTTCCTGCTGTGTCTGTGCTGTATTCCTGCTGTGTCTCTGCTGTGTTCCTGCTGTGTCTGTGCTGTATCCCTGCTGTGTCCGTCCTGTGTTCCTGCTGTGTCTGTGCTGTGTTCCTGCTGCGTCCGTGCTGTATCCCTGCTCTGTCTGTGCTGTGTTCCTGCTGGGTCTGTGTCATTTCCCTGCAGAGTCTGTGCAGTGTTCCTCTGTGTCTGTGCTGTGTTCCTGCTGTGTCTGTGCTGTATCCCTGCTGTGTCTGTGCTGTATCCCTGCTGTGTTTGTGCTGTGTTCCTACTGTGTCTGTGCTGTGTTCCTGCTGTGTCTGTGCTGTATCCCTGCTGTGTCTGTGCTGTGTTTCTGCTGTGTCTGTGCTGTGTTTCTGCTGTGTCTGTGCTGTGTCCCTGCTGTGTCTGTGCTGTGTTCCTGCTGTGTCTGTGCTGTCTCCCTGCCCTGTTGTGCTGTGTTCCTACTGTGTCTGTGCTGTGTTCCTGCTGTGTCTGTGCTGTATCCCTGCTGTGTCTGTGCTGTGTTTCTGCTGTGTCTGTGCTGTGTTTCTGCTGTGTCTGTGCTGTGTTCCTGCTGTGTCTGTGCTGTGTTCCTGCTGTGTCTGTGCTGTGTTCCTGCTGTGTCTGTGCTGTATTCCTGCTGTGTCTGTGCTGTGTTCCTACTGTGTCTGTGCTGTGTTCCTGCTGTGTCTGTGCTGTGGTCCTGCTGTGTCTGTGCTGTATCCCTGCTGTGTCTGTGCTGTATCCCTGCTGTGTCTGTGCAGTATTCTTGCTGTGTCTGTGCTGTGTTCCTGCTGTGTCTGTGATGTGTTCCTGCTGTGTCTGTGCTGTGTTCCTGCTGTCTCTGTGCTGTATTCCTGCTGTGTGTGTGCTGTGTTCCTGCTGTGTTTATGCTGTATCCCTGCTGTGTTTGTGCTGTGTTCCTGCTGTGTCTGTGATGTATCCCTGCTGTGTCTGTGCTGTATCCCTGCTGTGTCTGTGCAGTATTCTTGCTGTGTCTGTGCTGTGTTCCTGCTGTGTCTGTGCTGTGTACCTGCTGTCTCTGTGCTGTGTTCCTGCTGTGTCAGTGCTGCATCCCTGCTGTGTTTGTGCTGTGTTCCTGCTGTGTTTGTGCTGTGTTCCTGCCGTGTCAGTTCTGTATCCCTGCTGTGTCTGTGCTATATTCCTGCTGTGTCTGTCCTGTGTTCCTGCCGTGTCAGTTCTGTATCCCTGCTGTGTCTGTGCTATATTCCTGCTGTGTCTGTGCAGTATTCCTGCTGTGTCTGTGCTGTATCCCTGCTGTGTCTGTGCTGTATTCCTGCTGTGTCTGTGCTGTGTTCCTGCTGTGTCATTGCTGTGTTCCTGCTGTGTTTATGGTGTATCCCTGCTGTGTGTGTGCTGTGTTCCTGCTGTGTTTATGCTGTATCCCTGCTGTGTTTGTGCTGTGTTCCTGCTGTGTTTGTGCTGTGTTCCTGCTGTGTCTGTGATGTATTCCAGCTGTGTCTGTGCTGTGTTCCTGCTGTCTCTGTGCTGTATTCCTGCTGTGTCTGTGCTGTGTTCCTGCTGTGTCTGTGCTGTGTACCTGCTGTCTCTGTGCTGTGTTCCTGCTGTGTCAGTGCTGCATCCCTGCTGTGTTTGTGCTGTGTTCCTGCCGTGTTTGTGCTGTGTCAGTTCTGTATCCCTGCTGTGTCTGTGCTATATTCCTGCTGTGTCTGTCCTGTGTTCCTGCTGTGTCTGTGCTGTATTCCTGCTGTGTCTCTGCTGTGTTCCTGCTGTGTCTGTGCTGTATCCCTGCTGTGTCCGTCCTGTGTTCCAGCTGTGTCTGTGCTGTGTTCCTGCTGTGTCTGTACTGTATCCCTGGTATGTCTGTGCTGTGTTCCTGCAGTGTCTGTGCTGTATCCCTGGTGTGTGTGTGCTGTATTCCTGCTGTGTCTGCGCTGTATCCCTGCTGTGTCTGCGCTGTATCCCTGCTGTGTCTGCGCTGTGTTCCTGCTGTGTCTGTGCTGTGTTCCTGCCGTGTGTGTGCTGTGTTCCTGCTGTATCTGTGCTGTGTTTATGCTGTGTCTGTCCTGTATTCCTGCTGTGTCTGTGCTGTGTTCCTACAGTGTCTTTGCTATATCCCTGCTGTGTCTGTGCTGTATCCCTGCTGTTTCTGTGCTGTATCCCTGCTGTGTCTGTGCTGTGTTCCTGCTGTGTCTGTGCTGTGTTCCTGCTGTGTCTGTGCTGTTTACCTGCAGAGCCTGTGCTGTGTTCCTGCCGTGTGTGTGCTGTGTTCCTGCCCTGTGTGTGCTGTGTTCCTGCCCTGTGTGTGCTGTGTTCCTGCCCTGTGTGTGCTGTGTTCCTGCTGTGTGTGTGCTGTGTTCCTGCTGTGTCAGTGCTATGTTCCTGCTGTGTGTGTGCTGTGTTCCTGCTGTATCTGTGCTGTGTTCCTGCTGTGTTTGTGCTGTGTTCCTGCTGTGACTGTGCTGTTTTCCTGCAGAGCCTGTACTGTGTCTGTGCTGTGTTCCTGCTGTGTCTTTGCTGTGTTCCTGCTGTGTCTGTGCTGTATTCCTGCTGCGTTTATGCTGTACCCCTGATGTGACTGTGCTGTGTTCCTGCTGTGTCAGTGCTGTATTCCTGCTGTGTCTGTGCTGTGTTCCTGCTGTGTCTGTGCTGTTTACCTGCAGAGCCTGTGCTGTGTCTGTGCTGTGTTCCTGCTGTGTCTGTGCTATGTTCCTGCTGTGTCTGCGCTGTATCCCTGTTGTGTTTGTGCTGTGTTCCTGCTGTGTCTGTGCTGTGTTCCTGCTGTGTCTGTGCTGTATCCCTGCTGTGTCTGTGCTGTATTTCTGCTGTGTCTGTGCTGTGTTCCTGCTGTGTCTGTGCTGTATCCCTGCTGTGTCTGTGCTGTGTTCCTGTTGTATCTGTGCTGTGTCTGTGCTGTGTTCCTGCTATGTCTGTGCTGTATCCCTGTTGTGTCTGTGCTGTGTTCGTGCTGTGTTCCTGCTGTGTCTGTGCTGTGTTCCTGTTGTTTCTGTGCTGTGTCTGTGCTGTGTTCCTGCTGTGTCTGTGTAGTGTTCCTGCTGTGTCTGTGCTGTGTTCCTGCTGTGTCTGTGCTGTTTACCTGCAGAGCCTGTGCTGTGTCTGTGCTGTGTTCCTGCTGTGTCTGTGCTGTGTTCCTGCTGTGTCTGCGCTGTATCCCTGTTGTGTTTGTGCTGTGTTCCTGCTGTGTCTGTGCTGTGTTCCTGCTGTGTCTGTGCTGTATCCCTGCTGTGTCTGTGCTGTATCCCTGTTGTGTCTGCGCTGTATCCCTGCTGTGTCTGCGCTGTATCCCTGCTGTGTCTGTGCTGTGTTCCTGTTGTATCTGTGCTGTGTCTGTGCTGTGTTCCTGCTATGTCTGTGCTGTATCCCTGTTGTGTCTGTGCTGTGTTCGTGCTGTGTTCCTGCTGTGTCTGTGCTGTGTTCCTGTTGTTTCTGTGCTGTGTCTGTGCTGTGTTCCTGCTGTGTCTGTGTCGTGTTCCTGCTGTGTCTGTGCTGTGTTCCTGCTGTGTCTGCGCTGTATCCCTGCTGTGCCTGTGCTGTATTCCTGCTGTGCTCCTGCTGTGTTCCTGCTGTGTCTGTGCTGTATTACTGCTGCGTTTGTGCTGTTTTCCTGCTGTGTTTGTGCTGTATCCCTGCGGTGTCTGTGCTGTATTCCTGCTGTGTCTGTGCTGTGTTCCTGCTGTGTCTGTGCTGTGTTCCTGCCGTGTCTGTGCTGTGTTCCTGCGGTGTCTGTGCTGTATCCCTGCTGTGTCTGTCCTTTTTTCCTGCTGTGTCTGTGCTGTGTTCCTGCTGTGTCTGTGCTGTATTCCTGCTGTGTCTGTGCTGTATTCCTGCTGTGTCTGTCCTGTTTTCCTGCTGTGTCTGCGCTGTATCCCTGCTGTGTCTGTGCTGTATCCCTGCTGTGTCTATGCTGTGTTCCTGATGTGTCTGTGCTGTATCCCTGCTGTGTTTCTGCTGTGTCTATGCTGTATTCCAGCTGTGTCTATACTGTATCCCTGCTGTGTTTGTGCTGTATTCCTGCTGTGTCTGTGCTGTGTTCCTGCTGTGTCTGTGCTGTGTTCCTGCCGTGTCTGTGCTGTGTTCCTGCTGTGTCTGTGCTGTATCCCTGCTGTGTCTGTGCTGTGTTCCTGCTGTGTCTGCGCTGTATCCCTGCTGTGTCTGTGCTGTATCCCTGCTGTGTCTGTACTGTGTTCCTGCTGTGTCTGTGCTGTATTCCTGCTGTGTCTGCGCTGTATCCCTGCTGTGTCTGCGCTGTATCCCTGCTGTGTCTGCGCTGTATCCCTGCTGTGTCTGCGCTGTATCCCTGCTGTGTCTGTGCTGTATCCCTGCTGTGTCTGTGCTGTGTTCCTACTGTGTCTGTGCTGTGTTCCTACCGTGAGTAGGCTGTGTTCCTGCTGTGTTCCTGCCGTGTCTGTGCTGTTTCCCTAAGGTGTGTGTGCTGTGTTCCTGCTGTGTCAGTGCTCTGTTCCTGCTGTGTCTGTGCTGTATCCCTGCTGTGTCTGTGCTGTATCCCTGCTGTGTCTGTGCTGTGTTCCTGCTGTGTCTGTGCTGTATCCCTGCCGTGTCTGTGCTGTGTTCCTGCCATGTCTGTGTTGTGTTCCTGCCGTGTCTATGCTGTGTTCCTGCTGTGTCTGTGCTGTGTTCCTGCTGTGTCTGTGCTGTGTTCCTGCTGTGTTTGTGCTATGTTCCTGCTGTGTCTGTGGTGTATCCCTGCTGTGTCTGTGCTGTGTTCCTGCTGTGTCTGTGCTGTGTTCCTGCTGTGTCTGTGCTGTATCCCTGCTGTGTCTGTGGTGTATCCCTGCTGTGGCTGTGCTGTATTCCTGCTCTGTCTGTGCTGTATGCCTGCTGTGTCTGTGCTGTGTTCCTGCTGTGTCTGTGCTGTATCCCTGCTGTGTCTGTGCTGTGTTCCTGCTGTGTCTGTGCTGTATCCCTGCTGTGTCTGTGGTGTATCCCTGCTGTGTCTGTGCTGTGTTCCTGCTGTGTCTGTGGTGTATCCCTGCTGTGTCTGTGCTGTATCCCTGCTGTGTCTGTGCTGTGTTCCTGCTGTGTCTGTGGTGTATCCCTGCTGTGTCTGTGCTGTATCCCTGCTGTGTCTGTGGTGTATCCCTGCTATGTCTATGCTGTGTTCCTGCTGTGTCTGTGCTGTATTCCTGCTGTGCTTCTGCTGTATCCCTGATGTGACTGTGCTGTGTTCCTGCTGTGTCTGTGCTGTGTTCCTGCTGTGTCTGTGGTGTATCCCTGCTGTGTCTATGCTGTGTTCCTGCTGTGTCTGTGCTGTGTTCCTGCTGTGTCTGTGGTGTATCCCTGCTGTGTCTGTCCTGTATCCCTGCTGTGTCTGTGCTGTATCCCTGCTGTGTCTGTGCTGTGTTCCTGCTGTGTCAGTGCTGTGTTCCTGCTGTGTCTGTGCTGTATCCCTGCTGTGTCTGTGCTGTGTTCCTTCTGTGTCTGTGCTGTATCCCTGCCGTGTCTGTGCTGTGTTCCTGCCATGTCTGTGCCGTGTTCCTGCCGTGTCTATGCTGTGTTCCTGCCGTGTCTATGCTGTGTTCCTGCTGTGTCTGTGCTTTGTTCCTGCTATGTCTGTGGTGTATCCCTGCTGTGTCTATGCTGTGTTCCTGCTGTGTCTGTGCTGTGTTCCTGCTGTGTCTGTGCTGTGTTCCTGCTGTGTCTGTGCTGTATCCCTGCTGTGTCTGTGGTGTACCCCTGCTGTGGCTGTGCTGTGTTCCTGCTGTGTCTGTGCTGTGTTCCTGCTGTGTCTGTGCAGTGTTCCTGCTGTGTCTGTGCTGTATTCCTGCTGTGTTTATGCTGTATCCCTGATGTGACTGTGCTGTGTTCCTGCTGTGTTTGTGCTGTGTTCCTGCTGTGTCTGTGGCGTATCCCTGCTGTGTCTATGCTGTGTTCCTGCTGTGTCCGTGCTGTATTCCTGCTGTGTTTATGCTGTATCCCTGATGTGACTGTGGTGTATCCCTGCTGTGTCTGTGCTGTATCCCTGCTGTGTCTGTGCTGTGTTACTGCCATGTCTGTGCTGTGTTCCTGCCGTGTCTGTGCTGTGTTCCTGCCGTGACTGTGTTGTGTTCCTGCCGTGTCTGTGCTGTGTTCCTGCTGTGTCTGTGCTGTATCCCTGCTGTGTCTGTGCTGTATTCCTGCCGTGTCTGTGCTGTGTTCCTGCTGTGTCTGTGCTGTGTTCCAGCCGTGTTTGTGCTGTATCCCTGCTGTGTCTGTGCTGTGTTTCTGCCGTGTCTGTGCTGTGTTCCTGCTGTGTCTTTGCTGTATGCCTGCTGTGTTCCTGCTGTGTCTGTGCTGTATTACTGCTGTGTTTGTGCTGTTTTCCTGCTGTGTGCGTCCTGTATTCCTGCTGTGTCTGTGCTGTGTTCCTGCTGTGTCTGTGCTGTATTCCTGCTGTGTCTGTGCTGTATGCCTGCCGTGTCTGTGCTGTTTCCCTAAGGTGTGTGTGCTGTGTTCCTGCTGTGTCTGTGCTTTGATCCTGCTGTGTCTGTGCTGTGTTCCTGCTGTGTTTATGCTGTATCCCTGCTGTGTCTGTGCTGTATTCCTGCTGTGTCTGTGCTGTGTTCCTGCTGTGTCATTGCTGTGTTCCTGCTGTTTTTATGCTGTATCCCTGCTTTGTGTGTGCTGTGTTCCTGCTATGTTTATGCTGTACTTCTGCTGTGTTTGTGCTGTGTTTCTGCTGCGTCTGTGCTGTATCCCTGCTGGATCTGTGCTGTATTCCTGCTGTGTCTGTGCTATATCCCTGCTGTGTTTGTGCTGTATCCCTGCGATGTCTGTGCTGTGTTCCTGCTGTGTCTGTGCTGTGTTCCTGCTGTCTCTGTGCTGTGTTCCTGCTGTGTTTATGCTGTATCCCTGCTGTGTGCGTGCTGTATTCCTGCTGTGTCTGTGCTGTGTTCATGCTGTGTCTGTGCTGTGTTCCTGCTGTGTTTATGCTGTATCCCTGCTGTGTCTGTGCTGTGCTCCTGCTGTGTCTGTGCTGTGTTCCTGCTGTGTCTGTGCTGTGTTCCTGCTGTGTCTGTGCTGTATCCCTGATGTGTCTGTGCTGTATCCCTGCTGTGTCTGTGCTGTGTTCCTGCTGTGTCTGTGCTGTGTTCCTGCTGTGTCCATGCTGTATCCCTGCTGTGTCATTGCTGTGTTCCTGCTGTGTCTGTGCTGTGTTCCTGCGGTGTCTGTGCTGTGTTCCTGCTGTGTCTGTGCTGGGTTCCTGCTGTGTCCATGCTGTATCCCTGCTGTGTCATTGCTGTATCCCTGCTGTGTCATTGCTGTATCCCTGATGTGTCTGTGCTGTGTTCCTGCTGGGTCTATGCTGTATCCCTGCTGTGTCTGTGCTGTGTTCCTACTGTGTGATTGCTGTGTTCCTGCTGTGTCTATGCTGTATCCCTGCTGTGTCTGTGCTGTCTTCCTGCTGTGTCTATGCTGTATCCCTTCTGTGTCTGTGCTGTGTTCCTGCTGTGTCTATGCTGTATCCCTGCTGTGTCTGTGCTGTGTTCCTGCTGTGTCTATGCTGTATCCCTGCTGTGTCTGTGCTGTGTTCCTGCTGTGTCTGTGCTGTGTTCCTGCTGTGTCTGTGCTGTGTTCCTGCTGTGTTTATGCTGTATCCCTGCTGTGTCTTTGCTGTGTTCCTGCTGTGTTTATGCTGTATCCCTGCTGTGCCTGTGCTGTGTTCCTGCTGTGTTTTTGCTGTATCCCTGCTGTGTCTGTGCTGTATTCCTGCTGTGTCTGTGCTGTGTTCCTGCTGTGTCATTGCTGTGTTCCTGCTGTGTTTATGTTGTATACCTGCTGTGTGTGTGCTGTGTTCCTGCTGTGTTTATGTTGTATCCCTGCTGTGTTTGAGCTGTGTGTCTGCTGCGTCTGTGCTGTATGCCTGCTGGATCTGTGCCATTTTCCTGCAGAGTCTGTGCTGTGTTCCTGTTGTGTCTGTGCTGTATGCCTGCTGGATCTGTGCCATTTTCCTGCAGAGTCTGTGCTGTGTTTCTGCTGCGTCTGTGCTGTATGCCTGCTGGATCTGTGCCATTTTCCTGCAGAGTCTGTGCTGTGTTCCTGTTGTGTCTGTGCTGTATCCTTGCTGTGTCTGTGCTGTGTTCCTGCTGTGTCTGCGTTGTATCCCTGCTGGGTCTGTGTCATTTCCCTGCAGAGTCTGTGCTGTATCCCTGCTGTTTCTGAGCTGTGTTCCTGCTGTGTCTGCGCTGCATCCCTGCTGTGTCTGTGCTGTGTTCCTGCTGTGACTGTGCTGTGTTCCTGCCGTGTTTGTGCTGTGTTCCTGCTGTGTTTGTGCTGTATTCCTGCTGTGTCTGTGCTGTGTTCCTGCTGTGTCTGTGCTGTGTTCCTGCTGTATCTGTGCTGTATCCCTGCTGTGTCTGAGCTGTGTTCCTGCTGTGTCTGCGCTGTATCCCTGCTGTGTCTGTGCTGTGTTCCTGCTGTGTCTGTGCTGTGTTCCTGCCATGCTTGTGCTGTGTTCCTGCTGTGTTTGTGCTGTGTTCCTGCTGTGTTTGTGCTGTATTCCTGCTGTGTCTGTGCTGTGTCTGTGCTGTATCCCTGCTGTGTCTGTGCTGTATCCCTGCTGTGTTTGTGCTGTGTTCCTGCCGTGTTTGTGCTGTGTCAGTTCTGTATCCCTGTTGTGTCTGTGCTATATTCCTGCTGTGTCTGTACTGTGTTCCTGCTGTGTCTGTGCTGTGTTCCTGCTGTGTCTGTGCTGTGTTCCTGCTGTGTCTGTGCTATGTTCCTGCTTTGTCTGTGTTGTATCCCTGCTGTGCTTGTGCTGTATCCCTGATGTGTCTGTGTTGTATCCCTGCTGTGTCTGTGCTGTATCCCTGCTGTGTCTGTGCTGTATCCCTGCTGTGTCTGTGCTGTGTTCCTGCTGTGTCTGTGCTATGTTCCTGCTGTGTGTGTACTGTGTGTGTGCTGTGTTTATGCTGTATTCCTGCTGTGTCTGTGATGTGTTCCTGCTGTGTCTGTGATGTGTTCCTGCTGTGTCTGTGCTGTATCCCTGCGATGTCTGTGCAGTATCCCTGCTGTGTGTGTGCTGTATCCCTGCCCTGTTGTGCTGTGTTCCAGCTGTGTCTGTGCTGTGGTCCTGCTGTGTCTGTGCTGTATCCCTGCTGTGTCTGTGCAGTATTCCTGCTGTGTCTGTGCTGTGTTCCTGCTGTGTCTGTGCTGTGTTCCTGCTGTGTCTGTGCTGTATCCCTGCTGTGTCTGTGCTGTATCCCTGCTGTGTCTGTGCTGTATTCCTGCTGTGTCTGTGCTGTGTTCCTGCTGTGTCATTGCTGTGTTCCTGCTGTGTTTATGCTGTATCCCTGCTGTTTGTGTGCTGTGTTCCTGCTGTGTTTATGCTGTATCCCTGCTGTGTTTGTGCTGTGTTCCTGCTGTGTCTGTGATGTGTTCCTGCTGTGTCTGTGCTGTGTTCCTGCTGTCTCTGTGCTGTATTCCTGCTGTGTCTGTGCTGTATTCCTGCTGTGTCTGTGCTGTGTTCCTGCTGTGTCTGTGCTGTGTACCTGCTGTCTCTGTGCTGTGTTCCTGCTGTGTCAGTGCTGCATCCCTGCTGTGTTTGTGCAGTGTTCCTGCTGTGTTTGTGCTGTGTTCCTGCCGTGTTTGTGCTGTGTCAGTTCTGTATCCCTGCTGTGTCTGTGCTATATTCCTGCTGTGTCTGTCCTGTGTTCCTGCTGTGTCTGTGCTGTATTCCTGCTGTGTCTCTGCTGTGTTCCTGCTGTGTCTGTGCTGTATCCCTGCTGTGTCCGTCCTGTGTTCCTGCTGTGTCTGTGCTGTGTTCCTGCTGCGTCCGTGCTGTATCCCTGCTCTGTCTGTGCTGTGTTCCTGCTGGGTCTGTGTCATTTCCCTGCAGAGTCTGTGCAGTGTTCCTCTGTGTCTGTGCTGTGTTCCTGCTGTGTCTGTGCTGTATCCCTGCTGTGTCTGTGCTGTATCCCTGCTGTGTTTGTGCTGTGTTCCTACTGTGTCTGTGCTGTGTTCCTGCTGTGTCTGTGCTGTATCCCTGCTGTGTCTGTGCTGTGTTTCTGCTGTGTCTGTGCTGTGTTTCTGCTGTGTCTGTGCTGTGTCCCTGCTGTGTCTGTGCTGTGTTCCTGCTGTGTCTGTGCTGTCTCCCTGCCCTGTTGTGCTGTGTTCCTACTGTGTCTGTGCTGTGTTCCTGCTGTGTCTGTGCTGTATCCCTGCTGTGTCTGTGCTGTGTTTCTGCTGTGTCTGTGCTGTGTTTCTGCTGTGTCTGTGCTGTGTTCCTGCTGTGTCTGTGCTGTGTTCCTGCTGTGTCTGTGCTGTGTTCCTGCTGTGTCTGTGCTGTATTCCTGCTGTGTCTGTGCTGTGTTCCTACTGTGTCTGTGCTGTGTTCCTGCTGTGTCTGTGCTGTGGTCCTGCTGTGTCTGTGCTGTATCCCTGCTGTGTCTGTGCTGTATCCCTGCTGTGTCTGTGCAGTATTCTTGCTGTGTCTGTGCTGTGTTCCTGCTGTGTCTGTGATGTGTTCCTGCTGTGTCTGTGCTGTGTTCCTGCTGTCTCTGTGCTGTATTCCTGCTGTGTGTGTGCTGTGTTCCTGCTGTGTTTATGCTGTATCCCTGCTGTGTTTGTGCTGTGTTCCTGCTGTGTCTGTGATGTATCCCTGCTGTGTCTGTGCTGTATCCCTGCTGTGTCTGTGCAGTATTCTTGCTGTGTCTGTGCTGTGTTCCTGCTGTGTCTGTGCTGTGTACCTGCTGTCTCTGTGCTGTGTTCCTGCTGTGTCAGTGCTGCATCCCTGCTGTGTTTGTGCTGTGTTCCTGCTGTGTTTGTGCTGTGTTCCTGCCGTGTCAGTTCTGTATCCCTGCTGTGTCTGTGCTATATTCCTGCTGTGTCTGTCCTGTGTTCCTGCCGTGTCAGTTCTGTATCCCTGCTGTGTCTGTGCTATATTCCTGCTGTGTCTGTGCAGTATTCCTGCTGTGTCTGTGCTGTATCCCTGCTGTGTCTGTGCTGTATTCCTGCTGTGTCTGTGCTGTGTTCCTGCTGTGTCATTGCTGTGTTCCTGCTGTGTTTATGGTGTATCCCTGCTGTGTGTGTGCTGTGTTCCTGCTGTGTTTATGCTGTATCCCTGCTGTGTTTGTGCTGTGTTCCTGCTGTGTTTGTGCTGTGTTCCTGCTGTGTCTGTGATGTATTCCAGCTGTGTCTGTGCTGTGTTCCTGCTGTCTCTGTGCTGTATTCCTGCTGTGTCTGTGCTGTGTTCCTGCTGTGTCTGTGCTGTGTACCTGCTGTCTCTGTGCTGTGTTCCTGCTGTGTCAGTGCTGCATCCCTGCTGTGTTTGTGCTGTGTTCCTGCCGTGTTTGTGCTGTGTCAGTTCTGTATCCCTGCTGTGTCTGTGCTATATTCCTGCTGTGTCTGTCCTGTGTTCCTGCTGTGTCTGTGCTGTATTCCTGCTGTGTCTCTGCTGTGTTCCTGCTGTGTCTGTGCTGTATCCCTGCTGTGTCCGTCCTGTGTTCCAGCTGTGTCTGTGCTGTGTTCCTGCTGCGTCTGTGCTGTATCCCTGCTCTGTCTGTGCTGTGTTCCTGCTGGGTCTGTGTCATTTCCCTGCAGAGTCTGTGCAGTGTTCCTCTGTGTCTGTGCAGTGTTCCTCTGTGTCTGTGCTGTATCCCTGCTCTGTCTGTGCTGTATCCCTGCTGTGTCTGTGCTGTATCCCTGCTGTGTCTGTGCTGTATCCCTGCTGTGTCTGTTCTGTATCCCTGCTGTGTCTGTGCTGTATTCCTGCTGTGTCTGTGCTGTATCCCTGCTGTGTCTGTGCTGTGTTCCTGCTGTGTCTGTGCTGTGTTCCTGCTGTGTCTGTGCTGTACCCCTGCTGTGTCTGTGCTGTGTTTCTGCTGTGTCTGTGCTGTGTTCCTGCTGTGTCTGTGCTGTATTCCTGCTGTGTCTGTGCTGTGTTCCTACTGTGTCTGTGCTGTGTTCCTGCTGTGTCTGTGCTGTATCCCTGCTGTGTCTGTGCTGTGTTTCTGCTGTGTTTCTGCTGTGTCTGTGCTGTGTCCCTGCTGTGTCTGTGCTGTGTTCCTGCTGTGTCTGTGCTGTATCCCTGCCCTGTTGTGCTGTGTTCCTGCTGTGTCTGTGCTGTGGTCCTGCTGTGTCTGTGCTGTATCCCTGCTGTGTCTGTGCTGTATCCCTGCTGTGTTTGTGCTGTGTTCCTGCTGTGTCTGTGATGTGTTCCTGCTGTGTCTGTGCTGTGTTCCTGCTGTCTCTGTGCTGTATTCCTGCTGTGTCTGTGCTGTGTTCCTGCTGTGTCTGTGCTGTGTACCTGCTGTCTCTGTGCTGTGTTCCTGCTGTGTCAGTGCTGTATCCCTGCTGTGTTTGTGCTGTGTTCCTGCTGTGTTTGTGCTGTGTTCCTGCCGTGTCAGTTCTGTATTCCTGCTGTGTCTGTCCTGTGTTCCTGCTGTGTCTGTCCCGTGTTGCTGCTGTGTCTGTGCAGTATTTCTGCTGTGTCTGTGCTGTGTTCCTGCTGTGTCCGTCCTGTGTTCCTGCTGTGTCTGTGCTGTGTTCCTGCTGCGTCTGTGCTGTATCCCTGCTCTGTCTGTGCTGTGTTCCTGCTGGGTCTGTGTCATTTCCCTGCAGAGTCTGTGCAGTGTTCCTCTGTGTCTGTGCTGTGTTCCTGCTGTGTCTGTGCTGTATTCCTGCTGTGTCTGTGCTGTGTTCCTGCTGTGTCTGTGCTGTGTTCCTGCTGTGTCTGTGCTGTATCCCTGCTGTGTCTGTGCTGTGTTTCTGCTGTGTCTGTGCTGTGTTTCTGCTGTGCCTGTGCAGTGTCCCTGCTGTGTCTGTGCAGTGTTCCTGCTGTGTCTGTGCTGTATCCCTGCTGTGTCTGTGCTGTGTTCCTGCTGTGTCTGTGCTGTGTTCCTGCTGTGTCTGTGCTGTGTTCCTGCTGTGTCTGTGCTGTATCCCTGCTGTGTCTGTGCTGTTTTCCTGCTGTGTCTGCGTTGTATCCCTGCTGTGTCTGTGTCATTTCCCTGCAGAGTCTGTGCTGTGTTCCTGCTGTGTCTGTGCTGTGTTCCTGCTGTGTCTGTGCTGTATCCCTGCTGTATCTGTGCTGTGTTCCTGCTGTGTCTGCGCTGTATCCCTGCTGTGTCTGCGCTGTATCCCTGCTGTGTCTGCGCTGTGAACCTGCTGTGTTTGTGCTGTGATCCTGCTGTGTTTGTGCTGTGTTCCTGCTGTGTTTGTGCTGTATTCCTGCTGTGTCTGTGCTGTGTTCCTGCTGTGTCTGCGCTGTATCCCTGCTGTGTCTGTGCTGTATCCCTGCTGTGTCTGTGCTGTGTTCCTCCTGTGTCTGTGCTGTGTTCCTACCGTGAGTAAGCTGTGTTCCTGCCGTGTCTGTGCTTTGTTCCTGCCGTGTCTGAGCTGTGTTCCTGCTGTGTTTGTGCTGTGTTCCTGCTGTGTTTGTGCTGTGTTCCTGCTGTGTTTGTGCTGTGTTACTGCCGTGTTTGTGCTGTGTCAGTTCTGTATCCCTGCTGTGTCTGTGCTATATTCCTGCTGTGTCTGTACTGTGTCCCTGCTGTGTGTGTCCTGTTTGCCTGCTGTGTCTGTGCTGTGTTCCTGCTGTGTCTTTGCTGTGCTCCTGCTGTGTCTGTGCTGTATTCCTGCTGTGTTTATGCTGTATCCCTGATGTGTCTGTGCTGTGTTCCTGCTGTGTCTGTGCTGTGTTCCTGCTGTGTCTGTGCTGTGTTCCTGCTGTGTCTGTGCTGTATCCCTGCTGTGTTTGTGCTGTATCCCTGCGATGTCTGTACTGTGTTCCTGCTGTGTTCCTGCTGTGTCTGTGCTGTGTTCCTGCTGTGTTTATGCTGTATCCCTGCTGTGTCTGTGCTGTATTCCTGCTGTGTTTATGCTGTATCCCTGATGTGACTGTGCTGTGTTCCTGCTGTGTCTGTGCTGTGTTCCTGCTGTGTTTGTGCTGTATCCCTGCGATGTCTGTACTGTGTTCCTGCTGTGTCTGTGCTGTGTTCCTCCTGTGTCTGTGCTGTGTTCCTACCGTGAGTAAGCTGTGTTCCTGCTGTGTCTGTGCTGTGTTCCTGCTGTGTTTATGCTGTATCCCTGCTGTGTCTGTGCTGTATTCCTGCTGTGTTCCTGCTGTGTCTGTGCTGTGGTCCTGCTGTGTCTGTGCTATATCCCTGCTGTGTTTGTGCTGTATCCCTGCGATGTCTGTGCTGTGTTCCTGCTGTGTCTGTGCTGTGTTCCTGCTGTGTCTGTGCTGTGTTCCTGCTGTCTCTGTGCTGTGTTCCTGCTGTGTTTATGCTGTATCCCTGCTGTGTGTGTGCTGTATTCCTGCTGTGTCTGTGCTGTGTTCCTGCTGTGTCTGTGCTGTATCCCTGCTGTGTCTGTGCTGTATCCCTGCTGTGTCTGTGCTGTGTTCCTGCCGTGTTTGTGCTGTGTTCCTGCCGTGTCTGTGCTGTGCTCCTGCTGTGTCTGTGCTGTGTTCCTGCTGTGTCTGTGCTGTATCCCTGATGTGTCTGTGCTGTATCCCTGATGTGTCTGTGCTGTATCCCTGCTGTGTCTGTGCTGTGTTCCTGCTGTGTCTGTGCTGTATTCCTGCTGTGTCTGTGCTGTGCTCCTGCTGTGTCTGTGCTGTGTTCCTGCTGTGTCTGTGCTGTATCCCTGCTGTGTCTGCGCTGTGTTCCTACTGTGTCTGTGCTGTGTTCCTGCTGTGTCTGTGCTGTATCCCTGCTGTGTCTGTCCTGTGTTCCTCCTGTGTCTGTGCTGTGTTCCTGCCGTTTCTGTGCTGTGTCAGTGCTATGTTCCTGCTGTGTGTGTGCTATGTTCCTGGTGTGTTCCTGCTGTGTCTGTGGTGTTTGCCTGCTGTGTCTGTGCTGTGTTCCTGCTCTGTCATTGCTGTGTTCCTGCTGTGTCATTGCTGTATCCCTGCTGTGTCTGTGCTGTGTTCCTGCGGTGTCTGTGCTGTGTTCCTGCTGGGTCTATGCTGTATCCCTGCTGTGTGTGTGCTGTATTCCTGCTGTGTCTGTGCTGTGTTCCTGCTGTGTCTGTGCTGTGTTCCTGCTGTGTTTATGCTGTATCCCTGCTGTGTCTGTGCTGTGTTCCTGCTGTGTCTGTGCTGTGATCCTGCTGTGTCTGTGCTGTATCCCTGCTGTGTCTGTGCTGTGTTCCTGCTGTGTCTGTGCTGTGATCCTGCTGTGTCTGTGCTGTATCCCTGCTGTGTCTGTGCTGTATCCCTGCTGTATGTATGCTGTATCCCTGCTGTGTCTATGCTGTATCCCTCCTGTGTCTGTGCTGTGTTCCTGCTGTGTCTTTGCTGTATCCCTGCTGTATCTATGCTGCATCCCTGCTGTGTCTGTGCTGTATCCCTGCTGTGTCTATGCTGTATCCCTGCTGTGTCTGTGCTGTGTTCCAGCTGTGTCTGTGCTGTATCCCTGCTGTGTCTGTGCTGTGTTCCTGCTGTGTGTATGCTGTATCCCTGTTGTGTCTATGCTGTATCCCTGCTGTGTCTGTGCTGTGTTCCTGCTGTGTCTGTGCTGTATCCCTGCTGTGTCTATGCTGTATCCCTCCTGTGTCTGTGCTGTGTTCCTGCTGTGTCTGTGCTGTATCCCTGCTGTATCTATGCTGTATCCCTGCTGTGTCTGTGCTGTGTTCCTGCTGTGTCTGTGCTGTATCCCTGCTGTGTCTGTGCTGTGTTCCTGCTGTGTCTGTGCTGTGGTCCTGCCAATGTGCCTGTCATATGTTTGGTGTTGTGTGTACAGTATGTTGGTGTTCCACACCCCGTGTATTTGGTGTTTCCAGTTGTGTGCAGGTACGGTATTGTTCCTGTGTTCATGATGCTGTATGTGCAATGCATTTGGGTGCGGTGTACATGGTGTTTCAGTGCGGTGTACACGGTGTGTCGGTGCTTTGTACACAGCGTGTCATTACAGTGTACACAGTGGGTCTGTGCATTGTACACAGTGTATCGGTGCTGTGTACATGGTGTATCGGTGCTGTGTGCATGGTGTGTTGATGTGGTATACATGGTGTGTCGGTGCTGTGTACACGGTGGGTCGGTGCTGGGTACATGACGTGTCAGTGCTGTGAACTTGGAGTGTTAATGCTCTGTACGTGGTGTGTTGGCGCTGTGTACACGGTGTGTTGATACAGTGTACACTGTGTGTCGTTGTGGTGTACACGGTGTGTCGTGGTGTACGCGGTGTGTCATTGCGGTGTACAAGTTGTGTCAGTGCAGTGTACACGGTGTGTCGGTGTTGTGTACATGGTGGGTCGGTGCAGTGTTCACGGTGTATCGGTACGGTGTACACAGTGTGCCATTGTAGTGTACATGATGTGTAATTGCAGTGTTCACAGTGTGTCAGTGCGGTGTACACGGTGTGTTGGTGCTGTGTTCACGGTGTGTCAGTGCTGTGTACATGGTGGGTCAGTGCAGTGTACACAGTATGTCGGTGCGGTGTACACGGTGATTCGGTTTGGTGTACCTGGTGTGTCAGTGCTGTGTACATGGATTGTCGGTGCAGTGTTCACAGTGTGTCTTTGCAATGTACACGGTGTTTCCGTACACAGTATGTCGGTGCGGTGTACACGCTGTGTCAGTGCTGGGTACACTGAGTGTCGGTGCGGTGTACACAGTGTATCGGTACAGTGTACATGGTGTGTCGTGCTGTGTACACGGCGTGTCAGTGTTGTGTACACAGTGGGTCGGTGCAGTGTACACGGTATGTCTGTGCGGTGTACACGCTGTGTCAGTGCTGTGTACAAGGTGTGTCGGTACAATGTACATGGTGTGTCAGTGCTGTGTATACGGTGTGTCAGTGTTGTGTACACAGTGGGTCGGTGCAGTGTACACGGTGTGTCGGTGCGGTGTACACGCTGTGTCAGTGCTGTGTACACGGTGTGTCAGTGCTGTGTATACGGTGTGTCAGTGCGGTGTACACGGTGCTTCATTACGGTGTACACGGTGTGTTGGTGCTGTGTACACGGTGTGTCAGTGCAGTGTACACCATATTTCGGTGCGGTGTTCATGGTGTGTCAGTGCTGTGTATACGGTGGGTCAGTGCAGTGTACGCGGTGTATCGGTGCTGTGTACATGGTGTGTCATTACAGTGTACATGGTGTGTCAATGCGATGTACCCAGTGTGTCGGTGCGGTGTACACAGTGTGTCAGTGCGGTGCAAACCGTGTATTGGTGCGGTGTACACGGTGTGTCGGTGCTGTGTACATGGTGCGTCGGTATTGTGTACATGGTGTGTCGGTGCGGTGTACACGGTGTGTTGGTGCTGTGTGCACGGTGTGTCGGTGCTGTGTGCACGGTGTGTCGGTGCTATGTACATGGTGTTTCGGTGCTGTGTACATGGTGGGTCGGTGCAGTGTACGTGGTGTGTCAGTGCTGTGTACGTGGAGTGTTAGTGCTGTGTACGTAGTGTGTCAGTGCAGTGTACACCGTGTGTTGGTGCTGTGTACACGGTGTGTCAGTGCGGTGTATACGGTGTGTCGGTGCTGTGTATATGGTGCGTCGGTGCGGTGTACACGGTATGTCGGTGCGGTGTACACGGTGGGTCGGTGTGTTGTACACGGTGTCTCAGTGCGGTGTACACGCTGTGTCAGTGCAGTGTACATGGTGTGTCAGTGCGGTGCATACTGTGTATTGGTGCTGTGTACATGGTGTGTCGGTGCTGTGTACACGGTGTGTCGGTGCTGTGTACACGGTGTGTCGGTGCAGTGTACACGGTGTGTCGGTGCGGTGTTGACAGGATGTCAGTGCAGTGTACATGGTGCATTAGTGCGGTGTACACGGTGTGTCACTGCAGTGTACACGGTGGGTCGGTGTGTTGTACACGCTGTGTCAGTGCGGTGCATACCGTGTATTGGTGCTGTGTATATGGTGTGTCAGTGCTGTGTACATGGTGTGTCAGTGCGGTGCATACCGTGTATTGGTGCTGTGTATATGGTGTGTCAGTGCTGTGTACACAGTGTGTCGGTACTGTGTACACGGTGTGTCAGTGCAGTGTACACGGTGTGTCAGTGCAGTGTACACGGTGTGTCGGTGCAGTGTACACGGTGTGTTGGTGCAGTGTACACGGTGTGTCAGTGTGGCGCATACCGTTTATTGGTGCGATATACACGGTGTGTCGGTGCTGTGTACATGGTCGGTCCATGCTGTGTACACGGTGGGTCGGTGCAGTGTTCACGGTGTGTCGGTGCTGTGTACACGGTGTGTCGGTACAGTGTACACTGTGTCATTGTAGTGTACATGATGTGTCATTGCACTGTTCACGGTGTGTCAGTGCGGTGTTTCAGTGCGGTGTACACGGTGTGTCAGTGCAGTGTACACGCTGTGTCAGTGCAGTGTACATGGTGTGTCAGTGCGGTGCATACCGTGTATTGGTGCTGTGTACACTGTGTGTCGGTGCTGTGTACACGGTGTGTCGGTGCTGTGTACATGGTGTGTCGGTGCTGTGTACACGGTGTGTCATTACAGTGTACACGGTGTGTCAGTGCAGTGTACACGCTGTGTCAGTGCAGTGTACATGGTGTGTCAGTGCGGTGCATACCGTGTATTGGTGCTGTGTACACGGTGTGTCGGTGCAGTGTACACGGTGTGTCGGTGCTGTGTACACGGTGTGTCATTACAGTGTACACGGTGTGTCGGTGCAGTGTACACGGTGTGTCAGTGTGGCGCATACCGTTTAATGGTGCTGTGTACACGGTGTGTCGGTGCTGTGTACACGGTGTGTCGGTGCTGTGTACACGGTGTGTCGGTGCTGTGTACACGGTGTGTCATTACAGTGTACACGGTGTGTCAGTGCAGTGTACACGCTGTGTCAGTGCAGTGTACATGGTGTGTCAATGCGGTGCATACCGTGTATTGGTGCTGTGTACACGGTGTGTCGGTGCAGTGTACACGGTGTGTCGGTGCTGTGTATGTGGCGTGTCGGTGCGGTGTACACTGTGTGTTGTGGTGTGTCATTGTGGTGTACACGGTGTGTCGTGGTGTACACGGTGTGTCATTGCGGTGTACAAGTTGTGTCAGTGCAGTGTACACGTTGTGTCGGTGCAGTGTAAACGGTGTGTCGGTGCAGTGTACACTGTGTGTCAGTGCAGTGTACATGGTGCGTTGGTACTGTGTACACGGTGTGTCATTACAGTGTACACGGTGTGTCGATGCGATGTACCCGGTGTGTCGGTGCGGTGTACACAGTGTGTCAGTGCAGTGTACATGGTGCGTTGGTACTGTGTACACGGTGTGTCATTACAGTGTACACGGTGTGTCGATGTGCTGTACGCGGTGTGTCGATGCGATGTACCCGGTGTGTCGGTGCGGTGTACACGGTGTGTCAGTGCAGTGCATACCGTGTGTTGGTGCGGTGTACACGGTGTGTCGGTGCTGTGTACATGGTGTGTCAGTGCTGTGTACACGGTGTTTCGGTGCTGTGTACATGGTGTGTCAGTGCTGTGTACACGGTGTTTCGGTGCTGTATACACGGTGGGTCGGTGCTGTGTACGTAGTGTGTCAGTGCAGTGTACATGGTGTGTCGGTGCTGTGTACACGGTCAGTCAGTGCAGTGTAGACCGTGTGTTGGTGCTGTGTACACAGTGTACCAGTGCGGTGTACACGGTGTGTCGGTGCGGTGTACACGGTGTGTCGGTGCAGTGTACACGGTGTGTCGGTGCAGTGTACACGGTGTGTCGGTGCTGTGTACACGGTGTGTCGGTGCAGTGTACACGGTGTGTCAGTGTGGCGCATACCGTTTATTGGTGCGGTGTACTCGATGTGTCGGTGCTGGGTACATGGTGTGTCAGTACTGTGTACACGGTGTGTTGGTGCAGTGTACACGGTGTGTCAGTGCGGTGCATACCGTTTATTGGTGTGGTATACACGCTGTGTTGGTGCTGTGTTCATGGTGGGTCGGTGCAGTGTTCACGGTGGGTCGGTGCAGTGTACACGGTGTGTCGGTGCGGTGTGGCCGGGATGTCAGTGCTGTGTACACGGTGTGTCAGTGCAGTGTACACGGTGTGTCAGTGCAGTGTACACGGTGTGTCAGTGCAGTGTATACGATGCGTCGGTGCTGTGTACATGATGCGTCGGTGCTATGTACACGGTGTATCAGTGCTGTGTACATGGTGTGTCAGAGCTGTGTACACGGTGGGCCGGTGCAGTGTACACGGTGTGTCGGTGCGTTGTACGCGGTGTGTCATTGCAGTGTACACGGTGTGTCGGTGCAGTGTACACGGTGTGTCATTGCAGTGTACGCGGTGTGTCATTGCAGTGTACGTGGTGTGTCATTGCAGTGTTCACGGTGTGTCGGTGCTGTGTACCCGGTGTGTCGGTGCTGTGTACACGTTGTGCCAGTGTGGTGCATACCGTTTATTGGTGCGGTATACATGGTGTGTCAGTGCTTTGAACTCGGTGTGTCGGTGCAGTGTCCACAGTGTGTCATTGTAGTGTACATGATGTGTCATTGCAGTGTTCACAGTGTGTCAGTGCGGTGTTTCGGTGCGGTGTGTCGGTGCTGTGTACACGGTGTATCGGTGCTGTGTACATGGTGTTTCGGTGCTGTGTGCATGTGGTGTGGATGTGGTATACATGGTGTGTTGGTGCTGTGTACACGGTGGGTCGGTGCTATGTACACGGTGCGCTGGTGCAGTGTTCACGGTGTGTCAGTACGGTGTACACTGTGTGTTGTGGTGTGTCATTGTGGTGTACACGGTGTGTCGTGGTGTACACGGTGTGTCATTGCGGTGTACAAGTTGTGTCGGTGCAGTGTAAACGGTGTGTCGGTGCAGTGTACACTGTGTGTCAATGCAGTGTACATGGTGCGTTGGTACTGTGTACACGGTGTGTCATTACAGTGTACACGGTGTGTCGATGCGATGTACCCGGTGTGTCGGTGCGGTGTACACAATGTGTCAGTGCAGTGTACACGGTGTGTCAGTGCAGTGCATACCGTGTGTTGGTGCTGTGTACATGGTGTGTCGGTGCTGTGTACACGGTGTTTCGGTGCTGTATACACGGTCAGTCAGTGCAGTGTACACCGTGTGTTGGTGCTGTGTACACAGTGTACCAGTGCGGTGTACACGGTGTGTCGGTGTGGTGTACACGGTGTGTCGGTGTGGTGTACACGGTGTGTCGGTGCGGTGTACACGGTGTGTCGGTGCGGTGTACACGGTGTGTCGGTGCTGTGTACACGATGCGTCGGTGCTGTGTACACGATGCGCAGTGCTGTGTACACGGTGTGTCAGAGCTGTGTACCCGGTGGGCCGGTGCTGTGTACCCGGTGTGTCGGTACAGTGTACACGGTGTGTCGGTGCAGTGTACACAGTGCGTCAGTGCAGTGTACGCGGTGTGTCATTGCAGTGTACACGGTATGTCAGTGTGGTATAAAAGGTGTGTCGGTGCTGTGCACCCGGTGTGTCAGTGCTGTGCACCCGGTGTGTCGGTGCTGTGTACCCGGTGTGTCGGTGCTGTGTACACGTTGTGTCGGTACTGTGTACACGTTGTGTCAGTGTGGTGCATACCGTTTATTGGTGCGGTATACATGGTGTGTCAGTGCTGTGTACATGGTGGGTCCATGCAGTGTACATGGTGTGTCAGTGCTTTGAACTCAGTGTGTCGGTGCAGTGTACACGGTGTGTCATTGTAGTGTTCACAGTGTGTCAGTGCGGTGTTTCGGTGTGGTGTGTCGGTGCTGTGTACACGGTGTGTCAGTGCTGTGTACATGGTGTGTCGGTGCTGTGTACACGGTGTGTTGATGTGGTATACATGGTGTGTCGGTGCTGTGTACACGGTGGGTCTGTGCTATGTACACGGTGCGCTGGTGCAGTGTTCACGGTGTGTCGGTACGGTGTACACAGTGTGTCGTGGTGTGTCATTGTGGTGTACACGGTGTGTCGTGGTGTACACGGTGTGTCATTGCGGTGTACAAGTTGTGTCAGTGCAGTATACACGTTGTGTCGGTGCAGTGTACACGGTGTGTCAGTGTGGTGCATACCGTTTATTGGTGCGATATACACGGTGTGTCGGTGCTGTGTACATGGTCGGTCCATGCTGTGTACACAGTGGGTCGGTGCAGTGTTCACGGTGTGTCGGTGCTGTGTACACGGTGTGTCGGTACAGTGTACACAGTGTGTCATTGTAGTGTACATGATGTGTCATTGCACTGTTCACGGTGTGTCAGTGCGGTGTTTCGGTGCGGTGTACACGGTGTGTCAGTGCAGTGTACATGCTGTGTCAGTGCAGTGTACATGGTGTGTCAGTGCGGTGCATACCGTGTATTGGTGCTGTGTACACGGTGTGTCGGTGCTGTGTACACGGTGTGTCGGTGCTGTGTACACGGTGTGTCATTACAGTGTACACGGTGTGTCGGTGCAGTGTACACGGTGTGTCAGTGTGGCGCATACCGTTTATTGGTGCGGTATACACGGTGTGTCGGTGCTGTGTACACGGTGTGTCAGTGCAGTGTACACGCTGTGTCAGTGCAGTGTACATGGTGTGTCAGTGCGGTGCATACCGTGTATTGGTGCAGTGTACACGGTGTGTCGGTGCTGTGTACACGGTGTGTCATTACAGTGTACACGGTGTGTCGGTGCAGTGTACACGGTGTGTCAGTGTGGTGCATACCGTTTATTGGTGCGGTGTACTCGATGTGTCGGTGCTGGGTACATGGTGTGTCAGTACTGTGTACACGGTGTGTCGGTGCAGTGTACACGGTGTGTCAGTGCGGTGCATACCGTTTATTGGTGCGGTATACACGCTGTGTTGGTGCTGTGTTCATGGTGGGTCGGTGCAGTGTTCACGGTGGGTCGGTGCAGTGTACACGGTGTGTCGGTGCGGTGTGGCCGGGATGTCAGTGCTGTGTACACGGTGTGTCAGTGCAGTGTACACGGTGTGTCAGTGCAGTGTACACGATGCGTCGGTGCTGTGTACATGATGCGTCGGTGCTGTGTACACGGTGTATTGGTGCTGTGTACATGGTGTTTCGGTGCTGTGTGCATGTGGTGTGGATGTGGTATACATGGTGTGTTGGTGCTGTGTACACGGTGGGTCGGTGCTATGTACTCGGTGCGCTGGTGCAGTGTTCACGGTGTGTCAGTACGGTGTACACTGTGTGTCGTGGTGTGTCATTGTGGTGTACACGGTGTGTCGTGGTGTACACGGTGTGTCATTGCGGTGTACAAGTTGTGTCAGTGCAGTGTACACGTTGTGTCGTTGCAGTGTAAACGAAGTGTTGGTGCAGTGTACACTGTGTGTCAGTGCAGTGTACATGGTGCGTTGGTACTGTGTACACGGTGTGTCATTACAGTGTACACGGTGTGTCGATGCGATGTACCCAGTGTGTCGGTGCGGTGTACACAGTGTGTCAGTGCAGTGCATACCGTGTGTCGGTGCTGTGTACACGATGCGTCGGTGCTGTCTACACGGTGTGTCAGTGCTGTGTACACGGTGTGTCAGAGCTGTGTACACGGTGGGCCGGTGCTGTGTACCCGGAATGTCGGTACAGTGTACACGGTGTGTCGGTGCAGTGTACACAGTGCGTCAGTGCAGTGTACGCGGTGTGTCATTGCAGTGTACACGGTAAGTCAGTGCGGTATAAAAGGTGTGTCGGTGCTGTGCACCCGGTGTGTCGGTGCTGTGCACCCGGTGTGTCGGTGCTGTGTACCAGGTGTGTCGGTACTGTGTACACGTTGTGTCAGTGTGGTGCATACCGTTTATTGGTGCGGTATACATGGTGTGTCGGTGCGGTGTACACGGTGTGTCAGTACAGTGTACACGGTGTGTCAGTGCAGTGCATACCGTGTATTGGTGCGGTGTACACGGTGTGTCGGTGCAGTGTACACGGTGTTTCGGTGCTGTGTGCATGGATTGTCGATGTGGTATACATGGTGTGTCAGTGCTGTGTGCACGGTGTGCCGGTGCAGTGTACACGGTGTGTCAGTGTGGTGCATACTGTTTATTGGTGCGGTATACATGGTGTGTCGGTGCTGTGTACACAGTGTGTCGGTGCTGTGTACATGGTGCGTCGGTATTGTATACACGGTGTGTCATTACAGTGTGCACGGTGTGTCGGTGCAGTGCATACCGTGTATTGGTGTGGTGTTCACGGTGTGTTGGTGCTGTGTACACGGTGTGTCGGTGCTGTGTACACGGTGGGTCGGTGCTGTGTACGTAGTGTGTCCATGCAGTGTGCATGGTGTGTTGGTGCTGTGTACACGGTGAGTCAGTGCAGTTTACACCGTGTGTTGGTGCTGTGTACACGGTGTACACGGTGTGTCGGTGCGGTATACACGGTGTGTCGGTGCAGTGTACACGGTGTGTCGGTGCTGTGTACACGGTGTGTCGGTGCTGTGTTCACGGTGTGTCGGTGCGGTGTAAACGGTGTGTCGGTGCAGTGTACACGGTGTGTCGGTGCGGTGTACACGGTGTGTTCGTGCAGTGTTCACGGTGTGTCGGTGCGGTGTACACGGTATGTCAGTGCAGTGTACACTGTGCATCAGTGCTGTGTACGCGGTGTTTCGGTGCGGTGTACACGGTGTGTCGGTGCGGTGTACACGGTGTGTCGGTGCGGTGTACGCGGTGTGTCGGTGCGGTGTACACGGTGTGTCGGTGCGGTGTACACGGTGTGTCAGTGCGGTGCATACCGTGTATTGGTGCTGTGTACATGGTGTGTCGGTACTGTGTACACGGTGTGTCATTACAGTGTACACGGTGTGTCGGTGCGGTGTACACGGTGTGTCGGTGCTGTGTAAAAGGTGTGTCACTGCAGTGTACACGGTGGGTCGGTGTGTTGTACACGGTGTCTCAGTGCGGTATACACGCTGTGTCAGTGCAGTGTACATGGTGTGTCAGTGCGGTGCATACCGTGTATTGGTGCTGTGTACACGGTGTGTCAGTGCAATGTACATGGTGTGTCGGTGCAGTGTACATGGTGTGTCGGTGCAGTGTACACGGTGTGTCAGTGTGGGGCATACCGTTTATTGGTGCGGTATACATGGTGTGTCGGTGCTGTGTGCATGGTGGGTCCATGTTGTGTACATGGTGTGTCAGTGCGGTGTACACAGTGTGTCATTGTAGTGTACATGATGTGTCATTGCAGTGTTCACAGTGTGTCACTGCGGTGTTTCGGTGCAGTGTACACGGTGTGTCAGTGCGGTGTACACGGTGTGTCGGTGCTGTGTACACGATGCGTCGGTGCTGTGTACCCGGTGTGTCGGTACAGTGTACACGGTGTGTCGGTGCAGTGTACACAGTGCGTCAGTGCAGTGTACGCGGTGTGTCATTGCAGTGTACACGGTATGTCAGTGCGGTATAAAAGGTGTGTCGGTGCTGTGCACCCGGTGTGTCGGTGCTGTGCACCCGGTGTGTCGGTGCTGTGTACCCGGTGTGTCAGTGCTGTGTACCCGGTGTGTCGGTACTGTGTACACGTTGTGTCAGTGTGGTGCATACCGTTTATTGGTGCGGTATACATGGTGTGTCAGTGCTGTGTACATGGTGGGTCCATGCAGTGTACATGGTGTGTCAGTGCTTTGAACTCGGTGTGTCGGTGCAGTGTACACGGTGTGTCATTACAGTGTACACGGTGTGTCATTGTAGTGTTCACAGTGTGTCAGTGCGGTGTTTCGGTGTGGTGTGTCGGTGCTGTGTACACGGTGTGTTGATGTGGTATACATGGTGTGTCGGTGCTGTGTACACGGTGGGTCTGTGCTGTGTACACGGTGTGTCGGTGCTGTGTACACGGTGTGTCGGTGCTGTGTACATGGTGTGTCGGTACTGTGTACACGGTGTGTCATTACAGTGTACACGGTGTGTCGGTGCGGTGTACACGGTGTGTCGGTGCTGTGTAAAAGGTGTGTCACTGCAGTGTACACGGTGGGTCGGTGTGTTGTACACGGTGTCTCAGTGCGGTATACACGCTGTGTCAGTGCAGTGTACATGGTGTGTCAGTGCGGTGCATACCGTGTATTGGTGCTGTGTACACGGTGTGTCAGTGCAATGTACACGGTGTGTCGGTGCAGTGTACACGGTGTGTCGGTGCAGTGTACACGGTGTGTCAGTGTGGCGCATACCGTTTATTGGTGCGGTATACATGGTGTGTCGGTGCTGTGTGCATGGTGGGTCCACGTTGTGTACACGGTGGGTCGGTGCAGTGTTCACGGTGTGTCAGTGCGGTGTACATGGTGTGTCAGTGCGGTGTACACAGTGTGTCATTGTAGTGTACATGATGTGTCATTGCAGTGTTCACAGTGTGTCAGTACGGTGTTTCGGTGCGGTGTACACGGTGTGTCGGTGCAGTGTACACAGTGTGTCGGTGCGGTGTACACAGTGTGTCAGTGCGGTGTACACGGTGTGTCAGTGCGGTGTACACGGTGTGTCGGTGCGGTGTACACAGTATGTCGATGTGGTGTACACGGTGTGTCAGTGCTGTGTGCACGGTGTGTCGGTGCAGTGTACACGGTGTGTCGGTGCGGTGTACACAGTGTGTCGGTGCTGTGTACACGGTGTGTCGGTGCTGTGTACATGGTGTGTCGGTACTGTGTACACGGTGTGCCGGTGCAGTGTACACGGTGTGTCAGTGTGGGGCATACCGTTTATTGGTGCGGTATACATGGTGTGTCGGTGCTGTGTGCATGGTGGGTCCATGTTGTGTACACGGTGGGTCGGTGCAGTGTACACAGTGTGTCGGTGCGGTGTACACAGTGTGTCAGTGCAGTGTACACGGTGTGTCAGTGCGGTGTACACGGTGTGTCGATGTGGTGTACACGGTGTGTCAGTGCTGTGTACACGGTGTGTCAGTGCGGTGTACACGGTGTGTCAGTGCGGTGTACACGGTGTGTCGGTGCGGTGTACACGGTGTGTCGATGTGGTGTACACGGTGTGTCAGTGCTGTGTACACGGTGTGTCGGTGCGGTGTACACGGTGTGCCGGTGCAGTGTTCACGGTGTGTCAGTGTGGTGCATACTGTTTATTGGTGCGGTATACATGGTGTGTTGGTGCTGTGTACATGGTGGGTCCATGCAGTGTACATGGTGTGTCAGTGCTTTGAACTCGGTGTGTCGGTGCAGTGTACATGGTGTGTCATTACAGTGTTCACAGTGTGTCAGTGCGGTGTTTCGGTGTGGTGTGTCGGTGCTGTGTACACGGTGTGTCAGTGCAGTGTGCATGGTGTGTTGATGTGGTATACATGGTGTGTCGGTGCTGTGTACACGGTGGGTCGGTGCAGTGTACACAGTGTGTCGGTGCGGTGTACACAGTGTGTCAGTGCAGTGTACACGGTGTGTCAGTGCGGTGTACACGGTGTGTCAGTGCGGTGTACACGGTGTGTCAGTGCGGTGTACATGGTGTGTCAGTGCGGTGTACACGGTGGGCCGGTGCGGTGTACACAGTATGTCGATGTGGTGTACACGGTGTGTCAGTGCTGTGTACACGGTGTGTCGGTGCGGTGTACACGGTGTGTCGGTGCGGTGTACACAGTATGTCGATGTGGTGTACACGGTGTGTCAGTGCGGTGTACACGGTGTGTCGGTGCGGTGTACACGGTGTGTCGGTGCAGTGTACACGGTGCGTTGGTACTGTGTACACGGTGTGTCGATGCGATGTACCCGGTGTGTCGGTGCGGTGTACACGGTGTGTCAGTACAGTGTACACGGTGTGTCAGTGCAGTGCATACCGTGTATTGGTGCGGTGTACACGGTGTGTCGGTGCAGTGTACACGGTGTTTCGCTGCTGTGCGCATGGATTGTCGATGTGGTATACATGGTGTGTCAGTGCTGTGTGCACGGTGTGTCGGTGCAGTGTACACGGTGTGCCGGTGCAGTGTACACGGTGTGTCAGTGTGGTGCATACTGTTTATTGGTGCGGTATACATGGTGTGTCGGTGCTGTGTACACAGTGTGTCGGTGCTGTGTACATGGTGCATCGGTATTGTATACACGGTGTGTCATTACAGTGTGCACGGTGTGTCGGTGCAGTGCATACCGTGTATTGGTGTGGTGTTCACGGTGTGTCGGTGCTGTGTACACGGTGTGTCAGTGCAGTGTACATGGTGTGTTGGTGCTGTGTACACGGTGAGTCAGTGCAGTTTACACCGTGTGTTGGTGCTGTGTACACGGTGTACACGGTGTGTCGGTGCGGTATACACGGTGTGTCGGTGCAGTGTACACGGTGTGTCGGTGCAGTGTACACGGTGTGTCGGTGCGGTGTAAACGGTGTGTCGGTGCAGTGTACACGGTGTGTCAGTGCGGTGTACACGGTGTGTCATTGTAGTGTATACGGTGTGTCATTGTGGTGTACACGGTGTGTCGGTGCAGTGTACACGGTGTGTCGGTGCGGTGTACACGGAATGTCAGTGCAGTGTACACGGTGCATCAGTGCAGTGTACACGGTGTGTCGGTGCGGTGTACGCGGTGTGTCGGTGCGGTGTACACGATGTGTCGGTGCGGTGTACACGATGTGTCGGTGCGGTGTACACGGTGTGTCGGTGCGGTGTACACGGTATGTCAGTGCAGTGTACACGGTGCATCAGTGCGGTGTACATGGTGTGTCCGTGCGGTGTACACGGTGTGTCGGTGCTGTGTACACGGTGTGTCGGTGCTGTGTGAATGGTGTATCGGTACTGTGTACACGTTGTGTCAGTGTGGTGCATACCGTTTATTGGTGCGGTATACATGGTGTGTCGGTGCAGTGTACACGGTGTGTCATTGCAGTGTTCACAGTGTGTCAGTGCGGTGTTTCGGTGCGGTGTGTCGGTGCTGTGTAAACAGTGTGTCAGTGCAGTGTACACAGTGTGTCAGTGCTGTGTACACGGTGTATCGGTGCTGTGTACATGGTGTTTCGGTGCTGTGTGCATGGTGTGTTGATGTGGTATACATGGTGTGTCGGTGCTGTGTACACGGTGTGCTGGTGCAGTGTTCACGGTGTGTCGGTACGGTGTACACTGTGTGTCGTGGTGTGTCATTGTGGTGTACACGGTGTGTCATTGCAGTGTACAAGTTGTGTCAGTGTAGTGTACACGTTGTGTCGGTGCAGTGTACACGGTGTGTCAGTGCTGTGTACGTGGAGTGTTAGTGCTGTGTACATGGTGTGTCGGTGCGGTGTACACGGTGTGTTGGTGCGGTGTACACTGTGTGTCGGTGTGCTGTACGCGGTGTGTCGGTGCGGTGTACACGGTGTGTCGGTACGGTGTACACGGTGTGTCAGTGCAGTGTACACGGTGCATCAGTGCGGTGTGCACGCTGTGTCAGTGCAGTGTACATGGTGTGTCAGTGCGGTGCATACCGTGTATTGGTGCTGTGTACATGGTGTGTCAGTGCTGTGTACACGGTGTGTCAGTGCAGTGTACACGGTGTGTCATTACAGTGTACACGGTGTGTCGGTGCGGTGTACACGGTGTGTCGGTGCGGTGTACACGGTGCGTCGGTGCGGTGTACACGGTGTGTCAGTGCGGTGTACATGGTGTGTCAGTGCGGTGTACACGGTGTGTCGGTGCTGTGTACATGGTGTGTCCGTGCTGTGTACACGGTGTTTCGGTGCTGTATACACGGTGGGTCGGTGCTGTGTACGTAGTGTGTCAGTGCAGTGTACATGGTGTGTCGGTGCTGTGTACACGGTGAGTCAGTGCAGTGTACACCGTGTGTTGGTGCTGTGTACACAGTGTACCAGTGCTGTGCACCCGGTGTGTCGGTGCTGTGTACCCGGTGTGTCGGTGCTGTGTACCCGGTGTGTCGGTACTGTGTACATGGTGGGTCCATGCAGTGTACATGGTGTGTCAGTGCTTTGAACTCGGTGTGTCGGTGCAGTGTACACGGTGTGTCATTACAGTGTACACGGTGTGTCATTGTAGTGTTCACAGTGTGTCAGTGCGGTGTTTCGGTGTGGTGTGTCGGTGCTGTGTACATGGTGTGTTGATGTGGTATACATGGTGTGTCGGTGCTGTGTACACGGTGGGTCTGTGCTGTGTACACGGTGTGTCGGTGCTGTGTACACGGTGTGTCGGTGCTGTGTACATGGTGTGTCGGTACTGTGTACACGGTGTGTCATTACAGTGTACACGGTGTGTCGGTGCGGTGTACACGGTGTGTCGGTGCTGTGTAAAAGGTGTGTCACTGCAGTGTACACGGTGGGTCGGTGTGTTGTACACGGTGTCTCAGTGCGGTATACACGCTGTGTCAGTGCAGTGTACACGGTGTGTCAGTGCGGTGCATACCGTGTATTGGTGCTGTGTACACGGAGTGTCAGTGCAATGTACACGGTGTGTCGGTGCAGTGTACATGGTGTGTCGGTGCAGTGTACACGGTGTGTCAGTGTGGCGCATACCGTTTATTGGTGCGGTATACATGGTGTGTCGGTGCTGTGTGCATGGTGGGTCCATGTTGTGTACACGGTGGGTCGGTGCAGTGTTCACGGTGTGTCAGTGCGGTGTACATGGTGTGTCAGTGCGGTGTACACAGTGTGTCATTGTAGTGTACATGATGTGTCATTGCAGTGTTCACAGTGTGTCAGTGCGGTGTTTCGGTGCGGTGTACACGGTGTGTCAGTGCAGTGTACACGGTGTGTCAGTGCGGTGTACATGGTGTGTCAGTGCGGTGTACACGGTGTGTCGGTGCGGTGTACACAGTATGTCGATGTGGTGTACACGGTGTGTCAGTGCTGTGTACACGGTGTGTCGGTGCGGTGCACACGGTGTGCCGGTGCAGTGTACACGGTGTGTCAGTGTGGTGCATACTGTTTATTGGTGCGGTATACATGGTGTGTTGGTGCTGTGTACATGGTGGGTCCATGCAGTGTACATGGTGTGTCAGTGCTTTGAACTCGGTGTGTCGGTGCAGTGTACACGGTGTGTCATTACAGTGTTCACAGTGTGTCAGTGCGGTGTTTCGGTGTGGTGTGTCGGTGCTGTGTACACGGTGTGTCAGTGCAGTGTGCATGGTGTGTTGATGTGGTATACATGGTGTGTCGATGCTGTGTACACGGTGGGTCGGTGCTATGTACACGGTGCGCTGGTGCAGTGTTCACGGTGTGTCGGTACGGTGTACACTGCGTGTCGTGGTGTACACGGTGTGTCATTGCGGTGTACAAGTTGTGTCAGTGCAGTATACACGTTGTGTCGGTGCAGTGTACACAGTGTGTCAGTGCGGTGTACGCGGTGTGTCAGTGCAGAGTACACAGTGTGTCGGTGCAGTGTACACGGTGCGTTGGTACTGTGTACACGGTGTGTCATTACAGTGTACACGGTGTGTCGATGCGATGTACCCGGTGTGTCGATGCGATGTACCCGGTGTGTCGGTGCGGTGTACACGGTGTGTCAGTACAGTGTACACGGTGTGTCAGTGCAGTGCATACCGTGTATTGGTGCGGTGTACACGGTGTGTCGGTGCTGTGTGCACGGTGTTTCGGTGCTGTGTGCATGGATTGTCGATGTGGTATACATGGTGTGTCAGTGCTGTGTGCACGGTGTGTCGGTGCAGTGTACACGGTGTGCCGGTGCAGTGTACACGGTGTGTCAGTGTGGTGCATACTGTTTATTGGTGCGGTATACACGGTGTGTCGGTGCTGTGTACACAGTGTGTCGGTGCTGTGTACATGGTGCGTCGGTATTGTATACACGGTGTGTCATTACAGTGTGCACGGTGTGTCGGTGCAGTGCATACTGTGTATTGGTGTGGTGTTCACGGTGTGTCGGTGCTGTGTACACGGTGTGTCGGTGCTGTGTACACGGTGTGTCGGTGCTGTGTACACGGTGGGTCGGTGCTGTGTACGTAGTGTGTCAGTGCAGTGTACATGGTGTGTTGGTGCTGTGTACACGGTGAGTCAGTGCAGTTTACACCGTGTGTTGGTGCTGTGTACATGGTGTACACGGTGTGTCGGTGCGGTATACACGGTGTGTCGGTGCAGTGTACACGGTGTGTCGGTGCAGTGTACACGGTGTGTCGGTGCGGTGTAAACGGTGTGTCGGTGCAGTGTACACGGTGTGTCAGTACAGTGTACACGGTGTGTCGGTGCGGTGTACACGGTGTGTCATTGTAGTGTATACGGTGTGTCATTGTGGTGTACACGGTGTGTCGGTGCGGTGTACACGGTATGTCAGTGCAGTGTACACAGTGCATCAGTGCAGTGTACACGGTGTGTCGGTGCGGTGTACGCGGTGTGTCGGTGCGGTGTACACGATGTGTCGGTGCGGTGTACACGATGTGTCGGTGCGGTGTACACGGTGTGTCGGTGCGGTGTACACGGTGTGTCGGTGCGGTGTACACGGTATGTCAGTGCAGTGTACACGGTGCATCAGTGCGGTGTACATGGTGCGTCCGTGCGGTGTACACGGTGTGTCGGTGCTGTGTACACGGTGTGTCGGTGCTGTGTACACGGTGTATCGGTACTGTGTACACGTTGTGTCAGTGTGGTGCATACCGTTTATTGGTGCGGTATACATGGTGTGTTGGTGCAGTGTACACGGTGTGTCATTGCAGTGTTCACAGTGTGTCAGTGCGGTGTGTCGGTGCTGTGTAAACAGTGTGTCAGTGCAGTGTACACGGTGTGTCGGTGCGGTGTACACGGTGTGTCATTGTAGTGTATACGGTGTGTCATTGTGGTGTACACGGTGTGTCGGTGCGGTGTACACGGTGTGTCGGTGCTGTGTACACGGTGCGCTGGTGCAGTGTTCACGGTGTGTCGGTACGGTGTACACTGTGTGTCGTGGTGTGTCATTGTGGTGTACACGGTGTGTCATTGCGGTGTACAAGTTGTGTCAGTGCAGTGTACACATTGTGTCGGTGCAGTGTACACGGTGTGTCAGTGCTGTGTACGTGGAGTGTTAGTGCTGTGTACATGGTGTGTCGGTGCAGTGTACACCGTGTGTTGGTGCTATGTACACGGTGTGTCAGTGCAGTGTTCACGGTGTGTCGGTACGGTGTGTCGGTGCTGTGTAAACAGTGTGTCAGTGCAGTGTACACGGTGTGTCGGTGCGGTGTACACGGTGTGTCATTGTAGTGTATACGGTGTGTCATTGTGGTGTACACGGTGTGTCATGGTGTACACGGTTTGTCAATGCAGTGTACAAGTTGTGTCAGTGCGGTGTACACGGTGTGTCGGTGCTGTGTAAAAGGTGTGTCACTGCGGTGTACACGGTGTGTCAGTGCGTTGTACACGGTGTGTCAGTGCGGTGTACACGGTGTGTCGGTGCGGTGTACACGGTGTGTCGGTGCAGTGTACACGGTGTGTCGGTGCAGTGCATACCGTGTATTGGTGCGGTGTACACGGTGTATTGGTGCGGTGTACACGGTGTGTCGGTGCTGTGTACATGGTGTGTCAGTGCTGTCTACATGGTGCGTTGGTACTGTGTACACGGTGTGTCGATGCGAAGTACCCGGTGTGTCGGTGCAGTGTACATGGTGTTTCGGTGCTGTGTGCATGGTGTGTCAGTCCTGTGTACACGGTGGGTCGGTGCTGTGTACGTGGTGTGTCAGTGCTGTGTACACGGTGGGTCGGTGCTGTGTACGTGGTGTGTCAGTGCTGTGTACACGGTGGGTCGGTGCTGTGTACATGGTGTGTCAGTGCTGTGTAGACGGTGTGTCGGTGCAGTGTACATGGTGTGTCAGTGCAGTGTACACGGTGTGTCAGTGCTCTGTACACGGTGTGTTGGTGCTGTGTACGTGGTGTGTCAGTGCTGTGTACACGGTGGGTCGGTGCTGTGTACGTGGTGTGTCAGTGCTGTGTACATGGTGTGTCAGTGCAGTGTACACGGTGTGTCAGTGCAGTGTACACGGTGTGTCGGTGCAGTATACACGATGTGTCGGTGCAGTGTACACGGTGTGTCGGTGTGATGTACAAGGTGTGTCGGTACAGTGCATACCGTGTATTGGTTCGGTGTACACAGTGTTTCGGTGCTGTGTACACGGTTTGTCGATGTGGTATACATGGTGTGTTGGTGCTGTGTACGTGGTGTTTCAGTGCGGTGTACATGGTGTGTCAGTGCTGTGTACATGGTTTGTCAGAGCTGTGTATGCGGTGGGCCGGTGCGGTGTACACGGTGTGTCGGTACAGTGTACACGGTGTGTCAGTGTGGTGCATGCCGTTTATTGGTGCGGTATACATGGTGGGTCGGTGCTGTGTACACGGTGGGTCGGTGCTGGGTACATGGTGTGTCATTACAGTGTACATGGTGTGTCATTGTAGTGTATACGGTGTGTCATTGTAGTGTACATGGTGTGTCGGTGCGGTGTACACGGTGTGTCAGTGCAGTGTACACGGTGTGTCGGTGCGGTGTACACGGTGTGTCAGTGCTGTGTGCATGGTGGGTCAGTGCAGTGTACACAGTATGTCGGTGCAGTGTACACGGTGATTCGGTTCAGTGTACCTGGTGTGTCAGTGCTGTGTACATGGATTGTCGGTGCAGTGTTCACAGTGTGTCTTTGCAATGTACACGGTGTTTCCGTGCACAGTATGTCGGTGCGGTGTACACGCTGTGTCAGTGCTGGGTACACTGAATGTTGGTGCGGTGTACACTGTGTGTCAGTGTTGTGTACACAGTGGGTCAGTGCAGTGTATACGGTATGTCGGTGCGGTGTACATGGTGTGTCAGTGTTGTGTACACAGTGGGTCAGTGCAGTGTATACGGTATGTCGGTGCGGTGTACATGGTGTGTCAGTGCTGTGTATACGGTGTGTCGCTGCAGTGTACACGGTGATTCGGTTCGGTGTACCTGGCGTGTCAGTGCTGTGTACATGGATTGTCGGTGCAGTGTTCACAGTGTGTCTTCGCAATGTACACGGTGCTTCCGTACACAGTATGTCGGTGCGGTGTACACGGTGTGTCGGTGCAGTGTACACGGTGTGTCAGTGTGGTGCATACCGTTTATTGGTGCGGTATACATGGTGGGTCGGTGCTGTGTACACGGTGGGTCGGTGCTGGGTACATGGTGTGTCATTACAGTGTACATGGTGTGTCATTGTAGTGTATACGGTGTGTCATTGTAGTGTACATGGTGTGTCGGTGCGGTGTACACGGTGTGTCAGTGCAGTGTACACGGTGTGTCGGTGCGGTGTACACGGTGTGTCAGTGCTGTGTGCATGGTGGGTCAGTGCAGTGTACACAGTATGTCGGTGCAGTGTACACGGAGATTCGGTTCAGTGTACCTGGTGTGTCAGTGCTGTGTACATGGATTGTCGGTGCAGTGTTCACAGTGTGTCTTTGCAATGTACACGGTGTTTCCGTGCACAGTATGTCGGTGCGGTGTACACGCTGTGTCAGTGCTGGGTACACTGAATGTTGGTGCGGTGTACACTGTGTGTCAGTGTTGTGTACACAGTGGGTCAGTGCAGTGTATACGGTATGTCGGTGCGGTGTACATGGTGTGTCAGTGTTGTGTACACAGTGGGTCAGTGCAGTGTATACGGTATGTCGGTGCGGTGTGCATGGTGTGTCAGTGCTGTGTATACGTTGTGTCGCTGCAGTGTACACGGTGATTCGGTTCGGTGTACCTGGCGTGTCAGTGCTGTGTACATGGATTGTCGGTGCAGTGTTCACAGTGTGTCTTCGCAATGTACACGGTGCTTCCGTACACAGTATGTCGGTGCGGTGTACACGGTGTGTCGGTGCAGTGTACACGGTGTGTCAGTGTGGTGCGTACCGTATTTTGGTGCGGTATACACGGTGTGTCGGTGCTGTGTACACGGTGTGTCATTGCAGTGTACACGGTGTGTCATTGTAGTGTACACGGTGTGTCATTGTAGTGTACACGGTGTGTCATTGTAGTGTACACGGTGTGTCATTGTAGTGTACATGGTGTGTCATTGTAATGTACATGGTGTGTCAGTGCTGTGTACTCGGTGTGTCAGTGCGGTGTACATGGTGTGTCAGTGCGGTGTACACGGTGTGTCATTGTAGTGTACACGGTGTGTCATTGTAATGTACATGGTGTGTCAGTGCGGTGTACATGGTGTGTCAGTGCTGTGTACACGGTGTGTCAGTGCTGTGTACATGGTGGGTCAGTGCAGTGTACACAGTATGTCGGTGCGGTGTACACGGTGTGTCGGTGCTGTGTACATGGTGTGTCGGTGCTGTCTACATGGTGCGTCGGTACTGTGTACATGGTGTGTCATTACAGTGTACACGGTGTGTCGATGCGATGTACCTGGTGTGTCGGTGCGGTGTACACGGTGTGTCAGTGCTGTGTACATGGTGGGTCAGTGCAGTGTACACAGTATGTCGGTGCGGTGTACACGGTGTGTCGGTGCTGTGTACATGGTGTGTCGGTGCTGTCTACATGGTGTGTCATTACAGTGTACACGGTGTGTCGATGCGATGTACCCGGTGTGTCGGTGCGGTGTACACGGTGTGTCAGTACAGTGTACACAGTGTGTCAGTGCAGTGCATACCGTGTATTGGTGCGGTGTACACGGTGTGTCGGTGCAGTGTACACGGTGTTTCGGTGCTGTGTGCATGGTGTGTCAGTGCTGTGTACACGGTGGGTCGGTGCTGTGTACGTGGTGTGTCAGTGCTGTGTACACGGTGTGTCAGTGCTGTGTATGTGGTGTGTCAGTGCTGTGTATACGGTGTGTCGGTGCAGTGTACATGGTGTGTCAGTGCAGTGTACATGGTGTGTCGGTGCAGTGTACATGGTGTTTCGGTGCTGTGTGCATGGTGTGTCAGTCCTGTGTACACGGTGGGTCGGTGCTGTGTACGTGGTGTGTCAGTGCTGTGTACACGGTGGGTCGGTGCTGTGTACGTGGTGTGTCAGTGCTGTGTACATGGTGTGTCGGTGCAGTGTACATGGTGTGTGCGTGCTGTGTACACGGTGTGTCGGTGTGATGTACAAGGTGTGTCGGTACAGTGCATACCGTGTATTGGTGCAGTGTACACGGTGTGTTGGTGCTGTGTACATGGTGTGTCGGTGCTGTGTACACGGTGTGTCGGTGTGATGTACAAGGTGTGTTGGTACAGTGCATACCGTGTATTGTTGCGGTGTACACGGTGTTTCGGTGCTGTGTACACGGTGTGTCGGTGCTGTGTACATGGTGTGTCGGTGCAGTGTACACGGTGTGTCATTACAGTGTACACGGTGTGTCGGTGCGGTGTACACAGTGTGTCGGTGCTGTGTAAAAGGTGTGTCACTGCAGTGTACACGGTGGGTCGGTGTGTTGTACACGGTGTCTCAGTGCGGTATACACGCTGTGTCAGTGCAGTGTACATGGTGTGTCAGTGCAGTGTACATGGTGTGTCAGTGCGGTGTACACGGTGTGTCGGTGCAGTGTACACAGTATGTCGGTGTGGTGTACACGGTGTGTCAGTGCTGTGTACATCGTGTGTCAGAGCTGTGTACACGGTGGGCTGGTGCAGTGTACACGGTGCGTCAGTGCAATGTACACAGTGCGTCAGTGCAGTGTACGCGGTGTGTCATTGCAGTGTACGCGGTGTGTCATTGCAGTGTACCCGGTGTGTCAGTGCTGTGTACCCGGTGTGTCGGTGCTGTGTACCCGGTGTGTCGGTGCTGTGTACCCGGTGTGTCGGTGCTGTGTACCCGGTGTGTCGGTGCTGTGTACCCGGTGTGTCGGTGCTGTGTACCCGGTGTGTCGGTACTGTGTACACGTTGTGTCAGTTTGGTGCATACCGTTTATTGGTGCGGTATACATGGTGTATCGGTGCTGTGTACATGGTGGGTCCATGCAGTGTACATGGTGTGTCAGTGCTTTGAAGTCGGTGTGTCAGTGCGGTGTACACGGTATGTCGGTGCTGTGTACACGGTGTGTCGGTGCTGTCTACATGGTGTGTTGGTACTGTGTACATGGTGTGTCATTACAGTGTACACGGTGTGTCGATGCGATGTACCTGGTGTGTCGGTGCGGTGTACACGGTGTGTCGGTGCAGTGTACACGGTGTTTCGGTGCTGTGTGCATGGTGTGTCAGTGCTGTGTACATGGTGGGTCGGTGCTGTGTACGTGGTGTGTCAGTGCTGTGTACACGGTGTGTCGGTGCTGTGTACGTGGTGTGTCAGTGCTGTGTATACGGTGTGTCGCTGCAGTGTACACGGAGTGTCAGTGCAGTGTACACGGTGTGTCGGTGCAGTGTACACAGTGTGTCAGTGCAGTGTACATGGTGCGTTGGTACTGTGTACATGGTGTGTCATTACAGTGTACACGGTGTGTCAGTGCGGTGTACACGGTGCGTCAGTACAGTGTACACGGTGTGTCATTGTAGTGTATACGGTGTGTCATTGTGGTGTACACGGTGTGTCGGTGCGGTGTACACGGTGTGTCGGTGCAGTGTACATGGTGTGTCAGTGCTGTGTATACGGTGTGTCAGTGTTGTGTACACAGTGGGTCGGTGCAGTGTATACGGTATGTCGGTGTGGTGTACATGGTGCGTCAGTGCTGTGTTTACGGTGTGTCATTACAGTGTACACGGTGTGTCAGTGCGGTGTTTCGGTGCTGTGTACTCGGTGTGTCAGTGCGGTGTACATGGTGTGTCAGTGCGGTGTACACGGTGTGTCGGTGCAGTGTACACGGAGTGTCAGTGCAGTGTACACGGTGTGTCGGTGCTGTGTACACGGTGTGTCAGTGCTGTGTACACGGTGTGTCAGTGCTGTGTACTCGGTGTGTCAGTGCATTGTACACGCTGTGTCGGTGCTGTGTACACGGTGTGTCGGTGCGGTGTACACGGTGTGTCAGTGCTGTGTACATGGTGGGTCAGTGCAGTGTACACAGTATGTCGGTGCGGTGTACACGGTGTGTCGCTGCAGTGTACACGGTGATTCGGTTCGGTGTACCTGGTGTGTCAGTGCTGTGTACATGGATTGTCGGTGCAGTGTTCACAGTATGTCTTTGCAATGTACACGGTGTTTCCGTGCACAGTATGTCGGTGCGGTGTACACGCTGTGTCAGTGCTGGGTACACGGTGTGTCAGTGCTGTGTACACGGTGTGTCGGTGCTGTGTACACGCTGTGTCAGTGCTGGGTACACGGTGTGTCAATGCTGTGTACACGGTGTGTCGGTGCGGTGTACACGGTGTGTCAGTGCTGTGTACCATAAGACCATAAGACATAGGAGTGGAAGTAAGGCCATTCGGCCCATCGAGTCCACTCCGCCATTCAATCATGGCTGATGGGCATTTCATTTATCCACATTCTCCCCGTAGCCCTTAATTCCTAGTAACATCAAGAATTTATCAATCTCTGCCTTGAAGACATTTAGCGTCCCAGCCTCCACTGCACTCTGCGGCAATGAATTCCACAGGCCCACCACTCTCTGGCTGAAGAAATGTCTCTGCATTTCTGTTCTGAATTTACCCCCTCTAATTCTAAGGCTGTGTCCATAGGTCCTAGTCTCCTCGCCTAACGGAAACAATTTCCTAGTGTCCACCCTTTTCCAAGCCATGTATTATCTTGTACGTCTCTATTAAGTCTCCCCTTAATCTTCTAAACTCCAATGAATACAATCCCAGGATCCTCAGCCGTTCCTCATATGTTAGACCTGTCATTCCAGGGATCATCCGTGTGAATCTCCGCTGGACACGTTCCAGTGCCAGTATGTCCTTCCTGAGGTGTGGGGACCAAAACTGGACACAGTACTCCAAATGGGGCCTAACCAGAGCTTTATAAAGTCTCAGTAGCACATCACTGCTTTTATATTCCAACCCCCTTGAGATAATTGACAACATTGCATTCGCTTTCTTAATCACGGACTCAACCTGCATGTTTACCTTTCGAGAATCCTCGACTAGCACTCCCAGATCCCTTTGTGCTTTGGCTTTATGAATTTTCTCACCGTTTAGAAAGTAGTCCATGCTTGTATTCTTTTTTCCAAAGTGCAAGACCTCGCACTTGCTCACGTTAAATTCCATCAGCCATTTCCTGGACCACTCTCCCAACCTGTCTAGATCCTTCTGTAGCCTCCCCACTTCCTCAGTACTACCTGCCTGTCTACCTAACTTCGTATCATCGGCAAACTTCGCTAGAATGCCCCCGGTTCCCTCATCCAAATCATTAATATATAATGCGAACAGCTGTGGCCCCAGCACCGAACCCTGCGGGACACCGCTCGTCACCGGCTGCCATTCTGAAAAAGAACCTTTTATCCCAACTCTCTGCCTTCTGTCAGACAGCCAATCCTCAATCCATCCCAGTAGCACACCTCGAACACCATGGGCCCTCACCTTGAACACCATGGACCCTCACCTCGAACACCATGGACCCTCACCTCGAACACCATGGACCCTCACCTCGAACACCATGGACCCTCACCTCGAACACCATGGGCCCTCACCTTGCTCAGCAGCCTCCCGTGTGGCACTTTATCAAAGGCCTTTTGAAAGTCTAGATAGACCACATCCACTGGGTTTCCCTGGTCTAACCTACTTGTCACCTCTTCAAAGAATTCCAACAGGTTTGTCAGGCATGACCTCCCTTTACTAAATCGATGTTGACTTGTTCTAATCAGACTCTGCTCTTCCAAGAATTTAGAAACCTCATCCTTAATGATGGATTCTAGAATTTTACCAACATGGTGGGTCAGTGCAGTGTACACAGTATGTCGGTGCGGTGTACACGGTGTGTCGCTGCAGTGTACACGGTGATTCGGTTCAGTGTACCTGGTGTGTCAGTGCTGTGTACATGGATTGTCGGTGCAGTGTTCACAGTGTGTCTTTGCAATGTACACGGTGTTTCCGTGCACAGTGTGTCGGTGAAGTGTATACGGTGCGTCAATGCGGTGTACACGGTGTGTTGGTGCGGTGTACATGGTGTGTCAGTGCTGCGTATACGGTGTGTCAGTGCACTGTACACGGTATGTCAGTGCGGTGTACACGGTATGTCAGTGCGGTGTACACGGTGTGTCGGTGCGGTGTACACGGTGTGTCATTACAGTGTACACAGTGGGTCAGTGTAGTGTACATGGTGTATCGGTGCTGTGTGCATGGTGTTCGGTGCTGTGTGCACGGTGGGTCGGTGCTGAGTACATGGCGTGTCAGTGCTGTGTATGTGGCGTGTCGGTGCGGTGTACACGGTGTGTCGTGGTGTGTCATTGTGGTGTACACGGTGTGCCGTGGTGTACACGGTGTGTCGTTGCGGTGTACAAGTTGTGTCAGTGCATTGTACACGTTGTGTCGGTGCAGTGTACACGTTGTGTCAGTGCAGTGTACACGTTGTGTCAGTGCGGTGTACACAGTGTGTCAGTGCTGTGTACACGGTGTGTCAGTGCAGTGTACACGGTGTGTCGGTGAGGTATACACGGTGTGTCGGTGCGGTGTACGCGATGTGTCGGTGCTGTGTACACGTTGTGTCGGTGTGATGTACACTGTCTGTCGGTGCTGTGTACACGTTGTGTCGGTGCGGTGTACACAGTATGTCGGTGCAGTGTACACGGTGTGTCGGTGCAGTGTACACGGTGTGTCGGTGCAGTGTACACGGTGTGTCGGTGCAGTGTACATGGTGTGTCGGTGCAGGGTACACGGTGTGTCGGTGAGGTGTACACGATGTGTCGGTGCTGTGTACACATTGTTTCGGTGCGGTGTACACGGTGTGTCGGTGCTGTGTACACATTGTGTTGGTGCGGTGTACACGGTGTGTCGGTGCGGTGTACACGGTGTGTCGGTGCTGTGAACATGGTGTGTCAGTGCTGTGTACATGGTGTGTCGGTGCTGTGTACATGGTGTGTCGGTGAGGTGTACATGGTGTGTTGGTGCTGTGGTCATGGTGTGTCAGTGAGGTGTACACGGCGTGTCAGTGTTGTGTACACAGTGGGTCAGTGCAGTGTACACTGTATGTCGGTGCGGTGTACACGCTGTGTCAGTGCTGTGTACAAGGTGTGTCGGTGCGGTGTACATGGTGTGTCATTGTAGTGTACACGGTGTTTCAGTGCGGTGTACACTGTGTGTCGGTGCTGTGTACACGGTGTGTCAGTGTGGTGTATACGGTGTGTCGGTGCTGCGTACACGGTGTGTCAGTGTTGTGTACACAGTGGGTCGGTGCAGTGTACATGGTGTGTCGGTGCTGTGTACACGGTGTGTCGGTGCTGTGTACACGGTGTGTCGGTGCAGTGTACACGGTGTGTCAGTGCGGTGTACACGGTGGCTCAGTGCAGTGTACATGGTGTGTCGGTGCAGTGTACACGGTGTGTCAGTGCAGTGTACATGGTGTGTCGGTGCGGTGTACACGGTGTGTCAGTGCAGTGTACACGGTGTGTCAGTGCAGTGCATACCGTGTATTGGTGCGGTGTACACGGTGTGTCGGTGCAGTGTACACGGTGTGTCGGTGCAGTGTACACGGTGTGTCGGTGGCGTGTTCACGGTGTGTCGGTGGCGTGTTCACGGTGTGTCGGTGCAGTGTACACGGTGTGTCGGTGGCGTGTACACGGTGTGTCGGTGCAGTGTACATGGTCTGTCGGTGCAGTGTTCATGGTGTGTCAGTGCAGTGTACATGGTCTGTCGGTGTAGTGTTCACGGTGTGTTGGTGCAGTGTACACGGTGTGTCAGTGCAGTGTACACGGTGTGTCGGTGCTGTGTACACTCTGTGTCAGTGCAGTGTTTACGGTGAGTCGGTGCTGTGTACCCTGTGTGTTGGTGCTGTATACACGTGTGTCGGTGCAGTGTTCACAGTGTGTTGGTGCGATGTACACGGTGTGTCGGTGCAGTGTTCACGGTGTGTCGGTGCGGTGTACACGGTGTGTCGGTGCTGTGTGCATGATGTGTCGGTGCGGTGTACACAGTGTGTCAGTGCAGTGTACACGGTGAGTCGGTGCAGTGTACAGTATGTCGGTGCGGTGTACACGGTGTGTTGGTGCGGTGTTCACGGTGTGTTGGAGCGGTGTATATGGTGTCAGTGCTGTGTACACGGTGTGTAGGTGCTGCGTACTCGGTATGTCATTGCAGTGTACACGATGTGTCGGTGCAGTGTACATGGTGTGTCAGTGCAGTGGACACAGTGTGTCAGTGCAGTGTACACGGTGGCTCAGTGCGGTGTACACGGTGTGTCATTACAGTGTATACCGTGTGTTGCTGCTGTGTACACGGTGTGATATTGCAGTGTATATGGTGTGTTGGTGCTGTGTACACTGTGTCGGTGTGGTGTACATGGTGTGTCAGTACAGTGTACCTGGTGTGTCAGTGCTGTGTACATGGATTGTCGGTGCAGTGTTCACAGTGTGTCTTTGCAATGTACACGGTGTTTCCGTGCACAGTATGTCGGTACGGTGTACACTGTGTGTCGGTGCTGTGTACACGGTGTGTCGGTGCGGTGTACACGGTGTGTCAGTGCTGTGTATACAGTGTGTCAGTGTTGTGTACACAGTGGGTCGGTGAAGTGTATACTGTATGTCGGTGCAGTGTACATGGTGTGTCAGTGCTGTGTATAGAACATAGAACATAGAACATAGAACATAGAAGAATACAGCGCAGTACAGGCCCTTCAGCCCTCGATGTTGCGCCGATCAAAGCCCACCTAACCTACACTAACCCACTATCCTCCATATACCTATCCAATGCCCGCTTAAATACGGTGTGTCAATGCGGTGTACATGGTGTGTTGGTGCGGTGTACATGGTGTGTCAGTGCTGCGTATACGGTATGTCAGTGCGGTGTACACGGTGTGTCGGTGCGGTGTACACGGTGTGTCATTACAGTGTACACAGTGGGTCAGTGTAGTGTACATGGTGTATCGGTGCTGTGTGCACGGTGTTCGGTGCTGTGTGCACGGTGGGTCGGTGCTGAGTACATGGCGTGTCAGTGCTGTGTATGTGGCGTGTCGGTGCGGTGTACACGGTGTGTCGTGGTGTGTCATTGTGGTGTACACAGTGTGCCGTGGTGTACACGGTGTGTCGTTGCGGTGTACAAGTTGTGTCAGTGCATTGTACAAGTTGTGTCGGTGCATTGTACAAGTTGTGTCGGTGCATTGTACACGTTGTGTCGGTGCAGTGTACACGTTGTGTCGGTGGCGTGTTCACGGTGTGTCGGTGGCGTGTTCACGGTGTGTCGGTGGCGTGTTCACGGTGTGTCGGTGCAGTGTACACGGTGTGTCGGTGGCGTGTACACGGTGTGTCGGTGCAGTGTACATGGTCTGTCGGTGCAGTGTTCATGGTGTGTCAGTGCAGTGTACATGGTCTGTCGGTGTAGTGTTCACGGTGTGTTGGTGCAGTGTACACGGTGTGTCGGTGCTGTGTACACTCTGTGTCAGTGCAGTGTTTACGGTGAGTCGGTGCTGTGTACCCTGTGTGTTGGTGCTGTATACACGTGTGTCGGTGCAGTGTTCACAGTGTGTTGGTGCGGTGTACACGGTGTGTCGGTGCAGTGTTCACGGTGTGTCGGTGCGGTGTACACGGTGTGTCGGTGCTGTGTGCATGATGTGTCGGTGCGGTGTACACAGTGTGTCAGTGCAGTGTACACGGTGAGTCGGTGCAGTGTACAGTATGTCGGTGCGGTGTACACGGTGTGTTGGTGCGGTGTTCACGGTGTGTTGGAGCGGTGTATATGGTGTCAGTGCTGTGTACACGGTGTGTAGGTGCTGCGTACTCGGTATGTCATTGCAGTGTACACGATGTGTCGGTGCAGTGTACATGGTGTGTCAGTGCAGTGGACACAGTGTGTCAGTGCAGTGTACACGGTGGCTCAGTGCGGTGTACACGGTGTGTCATTACAGTGTATACCGTGTGTTGCTGCTGTGTACACGGTGTGTCGGTGCAGTGTACATGGTGTGTCGGTGCAGGGTACACGGTGTGTCGGTGAGGTATACACGGTGTGTCGGTGCGGTGTACACGATGTGTCGGTGCTGTGTACACATTGTTTCGGTGCGGTGTACACGGTGTGTCGGTGCTGTGTACACATTGTGTTGGTGCGGTGTACACGGTGTGTCGGTGCGGTGTACACGGTGTGTCGGTGCTGTGTACATGGTGTGTCAGTGCTGTGTACATGGTGTGTCGGTGCTGTGTACATGGTGTTTTGGTGCTGTGTACACGGTGTGTCAGTGCAGTGTACGTGGTGTGTCGGTGCTGTGTACATGGTGTGTCGGTGAGGTGTACATGGTGTGTTGGTGCTGTGGTCATGGTGTGTCAGTGAGGTGTACATGGCGTGTCAGTGTTGTGTACACACTGGGTCAGTGCAGTGTACATGGTATGTCGGTGCGGTGTACACGCTGTGTCAGTGCTGTGTACAAGGTGTGTCGGTGCGGTGTACATGGTGTGTCATTGTAGTGTACACGGTGTTTCAGTGCGGTGTACACGGTGTGTCGGTGCTGTGTACACGGTGTGTCAGTGTGGTGTATACGGTGTGTCGGTGCTGCGTACACGGTGTGTCAGTGTTGTGTACACAGTGGGTCGGTGCAGTGTACATGGTGTGTCGGTGCTGTGTACACGGTGTGTCGGTGCTGTGTACACGGTGTGTCGGTGCAGTGTACACGGTGTGTCAGTGCGGTGTACACGGTGGCTCAGTGCAGTGTACATGGTGTGTCGGTGCAGTGTACACGGTGTGTCAGTGCAGTGTACATGGTGTGTCGGTGCGGTGTACACGGTGTGTCAGTGCAGTGCATACCGTGTATTGGTGCGGTGTACACGGTGTGTCGGTGCAGTGTACACGGTGTGTCGGTGCAGTGTACACGGTGTGTCGGTGCAGTGTACACGGTGTGTCGGTGCAGTGTACACGGTGTGTCGGTGGCGTGTTCACGGTGTGTCGGTGGCGTGTTCACGGTGTGTCGGTGGCGTGTTCACGGTGTGTCGGTGCAGTGTACACGGTGTGTCGGTGGCGTGTACACGGTGTGTCGGTGCAGTGTACATGGTCTGTCGGTGCAGTGTTCATGGTGTGTCAGTGCAGTGTACATGGTCTGTCGGTGTAGTGTTCACGGTGTGTCGGTGCAGTGTACACGGTGTGTCAGTGCAGTGTACATGGTGTGTCGGTGCTGTGTACAATCTGTGTCAGTGCAGTGTTTACGGTGAGTCGGTGCTGTGTACCCTGTGTGTTGGTGCTGTATACACGTGTGTCGGTGCAGTGTTCACGGTGTGTCGGTGCGGTGTACACGGTGTGTCGGTGCTGTGTACACACCGTGTCAGTGCAGTGCTCACAGTGTGTTGGTGCGGTGTACACGGTGTGTCGGTGCAGTGTTCACGGTGTGTCGGTGCAGTGTTCACGGTGTGTAGGTGCAGTGTTCACGGTGTGTCGGTGCGGTGTACACGGTGTGTCGGTGCTGTGTGCATGATGTGTCGGTGCGGTGTACACAGTGTGTCAGTGCAGTGTACACGGTGAGTCGGTGCAGTGTACAGTATGTCGGTGCGGTGTACACGGTGTGTTGGTGCGGTGTTCACGGTGTGTTGGAGCAGTGTATATGGTGTCAGTGCTGTGTACACGGTGTGTAGGTGCTGCGTACTCGGTATGTCATTGCAGTGTACACGATGTGTCGGTGCAGTGTACATGGTGTGTCAGTGCAGTGGACACAGTGTGTCAGTGCAGTGTACACGGTGGCTCAGTGCGGTGTACACGGTGTGTCATTACAGTGTATACCGTGTGTTGGTGCTGTGTACACGGTGTGATATTGCAGTGTATATGGTGTGTTGGTGCTGTGTACACTGTGTCGGTGTGGTGTACATGGTGTGTCAGTACAGTGTACCTGGTGTGTCAGTGCTGTGTACATGGATTGTCGGTGCAGTGTTCACAGTGTGTCTTTGCAATGTACACGGTGTTTCCGTGCACAGTATGTCGGTACGGTGTACACTGTGTGTCGGTGCTGTGTACACGGTGTGTCGGTGCGGTGTACACGGTGTGTCAGTGCTGTGTATACAGTGTGTCAGTGTTGTGTACACAGTGGGTCGGTGAAGTGTATACTGTATGTCGGTGCAGTGTACATGGTGTGTCAGTGCTGTGTATAGAACATAGAACATAGAACATAGAAGAATACAGCGCAGTACAGGCCCTTCAGCCCTCGATGTTGCGCCGATCAAAGCCCACCTAACCTACACTAACCCACTATCCTCCATATACCTATCCAATGCCCGCTTAAATACGGTGTGTCAATGCGGTGTACATGGTGTGTTGGTGCGGTGTACATGGTGTGTCAGTGCTGCGTATACGGTATGTCAGTGCGGTGTACACGGTGTGTCGGTGCGGTGTACACGGTGTGTCATTACAGTGTACACAGTGGGTCAGTGTAGTGTACATGGTGTATCGGTGCTGTGTGCACGGTGTTCGGTGCTGTGTGCACGGTGGGTCGGTGCTGAGTACATGGCGTGTCAGTGCTGTGTATGTGGCGTGTCGGTGCGGTGTACACGGTGTGTCGTGGTGTGTCATTGTGGTGTACACAGTGTGCCGTGGTGTACACGGTGTGTCGTTGCGGTGTACAAGTTGTGTCAGTGCATTGTACAAGTTGTGTCGGTGCATTGTACAAGTTGTGTCGGTGCATTGTACACGTTGTGTCGGTGCAGTGTACACGTTGTGTCAGTGCGGTGTACACAGTGTGTCAGTGCTGTGTAAAAGGTGTGTCACTGCGGTGTACACGGGTCGGTGCTTTGTACATGGTGTGTCAGTGCAGTGTACACAGTGTATCAGTGCAGTGTACACGGTGTGTCGGTGCAGTGTACATGGTGTGTCGGTACTGTGTACACGGTGTGTCAGTGCAGTGTACACGGTGTGTCGGTGAGGTATACACGGTGTGTCGGTGCGGTGTACGCGATGTGTCGGTGCTGTGTACACGTTGTGTCGGTGTGATGTACACTGTCTGTCGGTGCTGTGTACACGTTGTGTCGGTGCGGTGTACACAGTATGTCGGTGCAGTGTACACGGTGTGTCGGTGCAGTGTACATGGTGTGTCGGTGCAGGGTACACGGTGTGTCGGTGAGGTATACACGGTGTGTCGGTGCGGTGTACACGATGTGTCGGTGCTGTGTACACATTGTTTCGGTGCGGTGTACACGGTGTGTCGGTGCTGTGTACACATTGTGTTGGTGCGGTGTACACGGTGTGTCGGTGCGGTGTACACGGTGTGTCGGTGCGGTGTACACGGTGTGTCGGTGCGGTGTACACGGTGTGTCGGTGCGGTGTACATGGTGTGTCGGTGCTGTGTACATGGTGTTTTGGTGCTGTGTACACGGTGTGTCAGTGCAGTGTACGTGGTGTGTCGGTGCTGTGTACATGGTGTGTCGGTGAGGTGTACATGGTGTTTTGGTGCTGTGTACACGGTGTGTCAGTGCGGTGTACGTGGTGTGTCGGTGCTGTGTACATGGTGTGTCGGTGAGGTGTACATGGTGTGTTGGTGCGGTGTACATGGTGTGTCAGTGCTGCGTATACGGTATGTCAGTGCGGTGTACACGGTGTGTCGGTGCGGTGTACACGGTGTGTCATTACAGTGTACACAGTGGGTCAGTGTAGTGTACATGGTGTATCGGTGCTGTGTGCACGGTGTTCGGTGCTGTGTGCACGGTGGGTCGGTGCTGAGTACATGGCGTGTCAGTGCTGTGTATGTGGCGTGTCGGTGCGGTGTACACGGTGTGTCGTGGTGTGTCATTGTGGTGTACACAGTGTGCCGTGGTGTACACGGTGTGTCGTTGCGGTGTACAAGTTGTGTCAGTGCATTGTACAAGTTGTGTCGGTGCATTGTACAAGTTGTGTCGGTGCATTGTACACGTTGTGTCGGTGCAGTGTACACGTTGTGTCGGTGCAGTGTACACGTTGTGTCAGTGCGGTGTACACAGTGTGTCAGTGCTATGTAAAAGGTGTGTCACTGCGGTGTACACGGGTCGGTGCTTTGTACATGGTGTGTCAGTGCAGTGTACACAGTGTATCAGTGCAGTGTACACGGTGTGTCGGTGCAGTGTACATGGTGTGTCGGTACTGTGTACACGGTGTGTCAGTGCAGTGTACACGGTGTGTCGGTGAGGTATACACGGTGTGTCGGTGCGGTGTACGCGATGTGTCGGTGCTGTGTACACGTTGTGTCGGTGTGATGTACACTGTCTGTCGGTGCTGTGTACACGTTGTGTCGGTGCGGTGTACACAGTATGTCGGTGCAGTGTACACGGTGTGTCGGTGCAGTGTACATGGTGTGTCGGTGCAGGGTACACGGTGTGTCGGTGAGGTATACACGGTGTGTCGGTGCGGTGTACACGATGTGTCGGTGCTGTGTACACATTGTTTCGGTGCGGTGTACACGGTGTGTCGGTGCTGTGTACACATTGTGTTGGTGCGGTGTACACGGTGTGTCGGTGCGGTGTACACGGTGTGTCGGTGCGGTGTACACGGTGTGTCGGTGCGGTGTACACGGTGTGTCAGTGCTGTGTACATGGTGTGTCGGTGCTGTGTACATGGTGTTTTGGTGCTGTGTACACGGTGTGTCAGTGCAGTGTACGTGGTGTGTCGGTGCTGTGTACATGGTGTGTCGGTGAGGTGTACATGGTGTTTTGGTGCTGTGTACACGGTGTGTCAGTGCGGTGTACGTGGTGTGTCGGTGCTGTGTACATGGTGTGTCGGTGAGGTGTACATGGTGTGTTGGTGCTGTGTACACGGTGTGTCGGTGAGGTGTACACGGCGTGTCAGTGTTGTGTACACGGTATGTCGGTGCGGTGTACACGCTGTGTCAGTGCTGTGTACAAGGTGTGTCGGTGCGGTGTACATGGTGTGTCATTGTAGTGTACACGGTGTTTCAGTGCGGTGTACACTGTGTGTCGGTGCTGTGTACACGGTGTGTCAGTGTGGTGTATACGGTGTGTCGGTGCTGCGTACACGGTGTGTCAGTGTTGTGTACACAGTGGGTCGGTGCAGTGTACATGGTGTGTCGGTGTTGTGTACACGGTGTGTCGGTGCAGTGTACACGGTGTGTCAGTGCGGTGTACACGGTGGCTCAGTGCAGTGTACATGGTGTGTCGGTGCGGTGTACACGGTGTGTCAGTGCAGTGTACACGGTGTGTCAGTGCAGTGCATACCGTGTATTGGTGCGGTGTACACGTTGTGTCGGTGCAGTGTACACGGTGTGTCGGTGGCGTGTTCACGTTGTGTCGGTGGCGTGTTCACGGTGTGTCGGTGCTGTGTACACTCTGTGTCAGGGCAGTGTTTACGGTGAGTCGGTGCTGTGTACCCTGTGTGTTGGTGCTGTATACACGTGTGTCGGTGCGGTGTACACGGTGTGTCGGTGCTGTGTACACACCGTGTCAGTGCAGTGCTCACAGTGTGTTGGTGCGGTGTACACGGTGTGTCGGTGCAGTGTTCACGGTGTGTCGGTGCAGTGTTCACGGTGTGTCGGTGCAGTGTTCACGGTGTGTCGGTGCAGTGTGCATGATGTGTCGGTGCGGTGTACACAGTGTGTCAGTGCAGTGTACACGGTGAGTCGGTGCAGTGTACAGTATGTCAGTGCGGTGTACACGGTGTGTTGGTGCGGTGTTCACGGTGTGTTGGAGCGGTGTATATGGTGTCAGTGCAGTGTTCACGGTGTGTCGGTGCGGTGTACACGGTGTGTCGGTGCTGTGTGCATGATGTGTCGGTGCGGTGTACACAGTGTGTCAGTGCAGTGTACACGGTGAGTCGGTGCAGTGTACAGTATGTCAGTGCGGTGTACACGGTGTGTTGGTGCGGTGTTCACGGTGTGTTGGAGCGGTGTATATGGTGTCAGTGCTGTGTACACGGTGTGTAGGTGCTGCGTACTCGGTATGTCATTGCAGTGTACACGATGTGTCGGTGCAGTGTACATGGTGTGTCAGTGCAGTGGACACAGTGTGTCAGTGCAGTGTACACGGTGGCTCAGTGCGGTGTACACGGTGTGTCATTACAGTGTATACCGTGTGTCGGTGCTGTGTACACGGTGTGATATTGCAGTGTATATGGTGTGTTGGTGCTGTGTACACTGTGTCGGTGTGGTGAACATGGTGTGTCAGTACAGTGTACACGGTGTGTCAGTGCAGTGTTCACGGTGTGTCGGTGCAGGGTACACGGTGTGTCGGTGCAGGGTACACGGTGTGTCGGTGCTGTGTACACGGTGTGTCGGTGCAGTGTTCACGGTGTGTCGGTGCAGTGTTCACGGTGTGTCGGTGCAGTGTTCACGGTGTGTCGGTGCAGGGTACACGGTGTGTCGGTGCAGTGTACACGGTGTGTCGGTGCAGTGTACACGGTGTGTCGGTGCTGTGTACACGGTGTGTTGGTGCTGTGTACACGGGTGTGTCGGTGCAGTGTACACGGTGTGTCGGTGTAGTGTACACAGTGTGTCGGTGCAGTGTACATGTGTCGGTGCAGTGTACACGTTGTGTCGGTGCAGGGTACACGGTGTGTCGGTACAGTGTTTACGGTATGTCAGTGCGGTGTACACGGTGTGTCCTTGCGGTGTACACGGTGTGTCGGTACAGTGTTCACGGTATGTCAGTGCGGTGTACACGGTGTGTCCTTGCGGTGTACACGGTGTGTCGGTACAGTGTACACGGTGTGTCAGTGCAGCGTACATGGTGAGTCAATGCTGTGTACGCTGTGTGTCAGTGCAGTGTACACGGTGTATTGGTGCAGTGTACATGATGCGTTGGTGCTGTGTTCACGGTGTGTCGGTGCTGTGCACACGGTGTGTCAGTGCTGTGCACACGGTGTGTCAGTGTTGTGTACGCGGTGTGTCAGTGCTGTGTACACGGTGTGTCGGTGCTGTGTTCACGGTGTGTTGGAGTGGTGTACAAAGTGTGCCACTGCAGTGTACACGGTGTGTCGGTGCTGTGTACACGGTGTGGTGGTGTGGTGTACACAGTGTGTCATTGCAGTGTACACGGTGTTTCGGTGCAGTGTTCACAGTGTGTCGGTGCAGTGTACACGGTGTATCGGCGCAGTGTAGACAGTGTGTCAGTGCTGTGTATGTGGTGTGTCTGTATGGTGTACACGTTGTGTCAGTGTGGTGTACACGGTATGTTGGTGCGGTGTACACAGTGTGTTGGTGCAGTGTAAACGGTGTGTCGGTGCAGTGTTCACGGTGTGTTGGTGCAGTGTACACGGTGTGTCAGTGCGGTGTACCCATGTGTTGGTGCAGTGTACACGGTGTGTTGGTGCAGTGTACATGGTGTTTCAGTGCAGTGTACACGATGTGTTGGTGAGATGTACACTGTGTGTCAGTACAGTGTACACGGTGTGTCGGTGCGGTGTAAATGGTTTGTCGGTGCGGTGTGCACGGTGTGTCTTTGCAGTGTTCACGGTGTTTCCGTGCTGTGTACAAGCTGTGTTATTGCAGTGTACACGGTGTGTCGGTGCGGTGTATATGGTGTCAGTGCTGCGTACACGGTGTGTCGGTGCTGTGTACATTGTGTTTCGGTGCAGTGTACACGGTGTGTCAGTGCAGTATACACGGTGTGTCGGTGCTGTGTACACACTGTGTCAGTGCAGTGTACACATTGAGTCGGTGCTGTGTACATTGTGTTTCGGTGCAGTGTACATACTGTGTCAGTGCAGTGTACACGGTGTGTCAGTGCGGTGTACCCTGTGTGTTGGTGCTGTGTACACGGTGGGTCAGTGCATCATACACAATATGTTGGTGCGCTGTACACGGTGTGTCGGTGCGGTGTATATGGTGTCAGTGCTGTGTACACTGTGTGTAGGTGCTGCATACTCGGTGTGTCGGTGCAGTGTACACAGTGTGTCGGTGCAGTGTACACAGTGTGTCGGTGCAGTGTACACGGTGTGTTGATGCTGTTTACACGGTGTATCGGTACAGTGCACACGGTGTGTCGGTGCAATGTACACAGTGTGTCGGTGCTGTGTACACTCTGTGTCAGTGCAGTGTACACGGTGAGTCGGTGCTGTGTACCCTGTGTGTCGGTGCAGTGTACACGGTGTTTTGTTGCGGTATACGCAGTGTTTCGGTGCTGTGTATACCGTGTGTACGTGCTGTGTACACGGTGTGTCAGTGCAGTGTACACAGTGTGGCAGTGCAGTGTACACAGTGTGTCGGCGCAGTGTTCACGGTGTGTCGGTGCAGTGTACAAGGTGTGTTGGTGCTGTGTGCACAGTATGTCAGTGTGGTGTACACGGTGTGTCATTGCAGTGTATACGGTGTGCCGGTGCGGTGTACACAGTGGCTCAGTGCAGTGTACACGATGTGTCGGTGCAGTGTACACGGTGTTTCGGTGCTGTGTATACCGTGTGTCGGTGCTGTGTACACGGTGTGTCGGTGCAGTGTACACGGTGCGTCAGTGCAGTGTACACACTGTGTCGGTGCAGTGTTCACGGTGTGTCAGTGCGGTGTACACGGTGAATCAGTGCAGTGTACACGGTGTGTCAGTGCGGTGTACACGGTGTGTCAATACAGTGTACACGGTGTGTCGGTGCAGTGTTAACGGTGAGTCAGTGCGGTGTACACGGTGAGTCAGTGCGGTGTACATGGTGTGTCAGTGCGGTGTACACAGTGTGTCGGTGCTGTGTACACGGTGTGTCGGTGTGGTGTATATGGTGTGTCGGTGCTGTGTACACGGTGTGTCGGTGTGGTGTATATGGTGTGTCGGTACGGTGTACACGGTGTGTCGGTACAGTGTACACGGTCTGTCGGTGCGGTGTACATGGTGTGTTGGTGCTGTTTACATGGTGTGTCGATGTGGTGTACACAGTGTGTCAGTGCTGTGTACGTGGTGTGTCTGTATGGTGTACACGGTGTGTCAGTGCGCTGTACACGGTGTGTCAGTGCGCTGTACACGGTGTGTCAGTGCGCTGTACACGGTGTGTCGGTGCAGTGTACACGGTATGTCAGTGCGGTGAATACAGTGTGTCGGTGCGGTGTACACGGTATGTCAGTGCGGTGTACGCGGTGTGTCGGTGCGGTGTACGCGGTGTGTCGGTGCGGTGTACGCGGTGTGTTGGTGCTGTGTACTCGGTGTGTCGGTGCTGTGTACTCGGCGTGTCGGTGCGGTGTACTCGGCGTGTCGGTGCGGTGTACTCGGCGTGTCGGTGCGGTGTACACAGCGTGTCGGTGCGGTGTACACGGTGTGTCGGTGCTGTGTATACCGTGTGTCGGTGCTGTGTACACAGTGTGTCATTGCGGTGTACACTGTGTGTAGGTGCGGTGTACACGGTGTGTCGGTGCGGTGTACGCGGTGTGTCAGTGCGGTGTACGCGGTGTGTCGGTGCGGCGTACCCGGTGTGTCGGTGCGGTGTACTCGGTGTGTCGGTGCGGTGTATCCGGTGTGTCGGTGCTGTGTACCCGGTGTGTCGGTGCTGTGTACCCGGTGTGTCGGTGCGGTGTACTCGGCATGTCGGTGCGGTGTACTCGGCGTGTCGGTGCGGTGTACTCGGCGTGTCGGTGCGGTGTACACGGCGTGTCGGTGCGGTGTACACGGCGTGTCGGTGCGGTGTACACGGTGTGTCGGTACAGTGTACTCGGTGTGTCGGTACAGTGTACTCGGTGTGTCGGTACAGTGTACTCGGTGTGTCGGTGCCGTGTACATGGTGTGTCAGTACGGTGTACTCGGTGTGTCGGTGCGGTGTACTCGGTGTGTCGGTGCGGTGTACGCGGTGTGTCGGTGCGGTGTGTGTCGGTGCGGTGTACTCGGTGTGTCGGTGCCGTGTACGCGGTGTGTCGGTGCTGTGTACTCGGCGTGTTGGTGCGGTGTATCCGGCGTGTCGGTGCGGTGTACGCGGTGTGTCGGTGCGGTGTACGCGGTGTGTCGGTGCGGTGTGTGTCGGTGCGGCGTGCCCGGTGTGTCGGTGCTGTGTACTCGGTGTGTCGGTGCTGTGTACTCGGCGTGTCGGTGCGGTGTACTCGGCGTGTCGGTGCGGTGTACTCGGTGTGTCGGTGCGGTGTACACGGTGTGTCTGTGTGGTGTCCACGGTGCGTCGGTGTAGTGTACACAGTGTGTCGGTACAGTGTACTCGGTGTGTCGGTACAGTGTACTCGGTGTGTCGGTGCCGTGTACACGGTGTGTTGGTACAGTGTACTCGGTGTGTCGGTACAGTGTACTCGGTGTGTCGGTGCCGTGTACACGGTGTGTCGGTACGGTGTACTCGGTGTGTCGGTGCGGTGTACACGGTGTGTCGGTGCGGCGTGTGCGGTGTACTCGGTGTGTTGGTGCGGTGTACCCGGTGTGTCGGTACAGTGTACTCGGTGTGTCGGTGCCGTGTACACGGTGTGTCGGTATGGTGTACTCGGTGTGTCGGTACGGTGTACTCGGTGTGTCGGTGCGGTGTACACGGTGTGTCGGTACGGTGTACTCGGTGTGTCGGTGTGGTGTACTCGGTGTGTCGGTGCGGTGTACTCGGTGTGTCGGTGCGGTGTACACGGTGTGTCGGTGCAGTGTACACGGTGTGTCGGTACGGTGTACCCGGTGTGTCGGTGCGGTGTACACGGTGTGTCGGTGCGGTGTACCCGGTGTGTCGGTGCGGTGTACACGGTGTGTCGGTACGGTGTACCCGGTGTGTCGGTGCGGTGTACACGGTGTGTCGGTGCGGTGTACTCGGTATGTCGGTGCGGTGTACACGGTGTGTCGGTGCGGTGTACTCGGTGTGTCGGTGCGGTGTACTCGGTGTGTCGGTGCGGTGTACTCGGTGTGTCGGTACAGTGTACTCGGTGTGTCGGTGCAGTGTACCCGGTGTGTCGGTGCGGTGTACTC